>NW_017678379.1:19421-22280 GCF_001879085.1 Nicotiana attenuata
ATCTAGTCTCAGTATTTGTTCAAGCAAAAGGAGTTGAATTTGAGGCAGAGGAAGTGGTTGGAGTTGTTGAAGGATTATGATATCACCATCTTATATCATCCGGGAAAGGCCAATGTGGTGGCCGATGCTTTGAGTAGGAAGTCAGCCAGTATGGGCAGTCTTGCTTATATTCCGGTCGGTGAGAGACTGCTTGCTTTGGATGTTCAGGCTTTAGCCAATCAGTTCGCGAGACTGGATGTTTCTGAGCCCAGTCGTGTGTTAGCTTGCACGGTCGCTCGTTCTTCATTATTGGAGCGTATCCGTGATCGACAGTATGATGATCCCCATTTATGTGTCCTTAGAGACACGGTGCAGCGCAGAGTTGCCAAGCAGGTTACCTTAGAAGATGATGAAGTTTTCAGATTGCAGGGTCGAGTTTGTGTGCCTAATGTGGATGGGCTCCGAGAGTTGATTTTAAAGGAGGCCCATAGCTTCCGGTACTCTATTCATCCGGGCGCCGCAAAGATGTATCAAGATTTGCGGCAGCATTATTGGTGGCGTAGGATGAAGAAGGATATTATTGCATATGTAGCTCGGTGTTTGAATTGTCAGCAGGTTAAGTACGAGCATTAGAGGCCTGGTGGTTTATTTCAGAGGATTGAGCTTCCCGAGTGGAAGTGGGAGCGGATCACTATGGACTTCGTTACTAGACTTCCGCTGACTCGGAAGAAGTTCGACGCAGTATGGGTCATTGTTGATAGGCTGACCAAGTCAGCACATTTCATTCCTGTGGCAGTCTCCTATTCTTCTGAGAGGTTAGCCGAGATCTACATTCGGGATATTTTTCTCCTTCATGGAGTGCCCGTATCTATCATTTCAGACCGGGGTACGCAGTTTACCTCACATTTCTGGAGGGTAGTTCAGCGAGAGTTGGGCACACGGGTTGAGTTAAGCACAACATTTCATCCCCAGACGGACGGACAATCCGAGCGGACTATTCAGATTTTGGAGGATATGCTCCGAGCTTGTGTCATTGACTTTGGAGGTTCATGGGATCAGTTTTTTCCTTTAGCCGAGTTTGCCTACAACAACATCTACCAGTCGAGTATCCAGATGGCTCCTTATGAGGCTCTATATGGTAGGCGGTGTCGATCTCCGATTGGATGGTTTGAGCCGGGAGAGGCTCGGTTGTTGGGTACGGATCTGGTTCAGGAGGCCTTGGACAAGGTCAGGATTATTCAGGATAGGCTTCGTACAGCTCAGTCCAAGCAAAAGAAATATGCAGACCGCAAGGTTCGAGATGTGGCTTTTATGGTTGGTGAGCGGGTATTACTCCGAGTGTCGCCTATGAAGGGCGTGATGAGATTTGGGAAGAAGGGCAAGCTTAGCCCTAGGTTCATTGGTCCATTTGAGATTCTTGAGCGAGTGGGAGAGATGGCTTATAGACTTGCAGTGCCGCCGAGCTTATCAGCCGTGCATCCAGTGTTTCATGTGTCCATGCTTCGGAGGTATCACGGCGATCCATCCCACATGTTAGATTTCAGCACTGTCCAGTTGGACAAGGACTTGTCATATGAGGAGGAGCCGGTAGCTACTCTAGACCGGCAGGTTCGTCAGTTGAGGTCGAAGAGTTTTCCTTCTGTTCGTGTTCAGTGGAGAGTTCAGCCTGCTGAGGCATCGACCTGGGAGTCCGAGTCCGATATGTGGAGCCGTTATCCCCATCTTTTTCCCGACTCAGGTACTTCCTTCTTTTGTCCGTTCGAGGACGAACGGTTGATTTAGAGGTGGAGAATGTGATGACCCAAACGGTCATCACTTGTTTTAAATTAAATTCTATGTTTCCGAGGCCTTGAAAACCTCATTTAGAGTCACCTCGATTTGCATGCGTAGTCCGGCGCGTAGCCGGAAAGCTTAAATATGAAAATCTTTGAAAAATAATAAAATTTGGCTAATAAATGAATTAATTTGACCTTGGTCAACATTTTGGGTAAACGGATCCGGACCCGTGATTTGACGGTCCCGAAGGGTCCGTAGGAAAATATTTGACTTGGGCGTATGCCCGGAATCGAATTTCGAGGTCCCAAGCCCGAGAAATAAATTTTTGAAATAAATTGTTTTCTGAAATTATTTATAAGGTTTTGAAATGAAATTTGATGAGAACGTGTTGGTATCGGGCTCATATTTTGGTTCCGGTGCCCGGTACAGGTCTTATATATGATTTAAGACATTCCTGTAAAATTTGGTGAAAAACGGACGTCGTTTGACGTGATTCGGACATATATTCCTAAAGTTGATGTTTTATGAAGTTTGAGAAAAATCCTTTGATTTTGAGGTTTAATTCGTTGTTGTTGAGGTTATTTTGGCGATTTTATTGCGCGGATAAGTTCGTATGATGTTGCTGAGTTAGTTAGGAGCCCCGAGGGCTCGGATGTGTTTTGGGAGGTTTTGAACTTAAGAAAAATTGTAGAAAAAGCTGTTCAGGTGTTTTGGTATTT
This sequence comes from Nicotiana attenuata, assembly GCF_001879085.1. Taxonomy (NCBI): domain Eukaryota; kingdom Viridiplantae; phylum Streptophyta; class Magnoliopsida; order Solanales; family Solanaceae; genus Nicotiana; species Nicotiana attenuata. The sequence continues at coordinate 21,896 of NW_017678379.1, forward strand.
CCTTCTTCGCGTTCGCGGGATGGCCCTCGCGAACGCGATGTGTAATTTGTTGCTGAAGGAATTTCTTTCTACGCGAACGCGTAGCCTAGGTTGCGAACGCGAGGCAGTGGGGGGCTATACCTTCGCGAACGCGGTCCTGGCCACGCGAACACGAAGGCCAAATGGGCCTGGGCAGGGGGAGGGGTAGTTACCTTACGCGAACGCGACTCGTTGGACGCGAACGCGAGGGCTCGAGAAGCTAAAGCTTCGCGAACGCGAGCCCATTAACGCAAACGCGAAGGCTTAACAAGCCTGACCCATCGCGAACGCGAAGGGTCTGTCGCGATCGCGTAGAGTAAAATCGCCCAGTTAAATTTAAAACTTCAGAACAGTAGCCTTACGGGAT
>NW_017678380.1:0-945 GCF_001879085.1 Nicotiana attenuata
ATAACTTTCAGACTTAAACTCAAACAATCAAAATCTAAATTCAACATTATATCCAACAGTCCAACAGTCCATATAATAACATAATCAGGCTTATCTCATTACATTCTTTGAATCAAATGTCTAGCATATAAACATACAAAACAGAATTAATGCTAAAATAATAGTAATTATTAACAGAAATTAAACAAATGCTTTTCATTCCATCTTCAAGTCAAATCTACATCCTGAAAGTTAGAGTTTGTACCTGGAACAACAATTATAAACCAAAAGTGAGAAAAAGGGGTCCAAAGAGAAGCAGCAACAGCAGATTTGGATAAAAAAAAATGCTGGAGAATATCACTTGAAAACAGTTTTGAACTCGAATGACTCCACACAAGGTTCAGATTTGAATTCCAACCAAAAATGGACCCAAACTTGAATGTAACACATACTTTGGGTTGGGGGTTTGATTAATTGGCCTGGAGTGAATTTGGCCCAAATTTGGGTCTTTAATAAAGAAGACCCAATTCTTTTAAATTCTTTTCTTTTATTTCCTTTTTATTTTCTTTTCTTTTCGTTTTCAAGTTAAAACTAAAAATCTAAATTAACCTACCCAATTAAGCTCTAATTAATAACCAACATAAACTAATCTAATACCAATTTAAAGGAAAACTGAACAAAATTCAAAGCTAAAATCAAACAAAAGCAAATAAATACAATTTTGTGATTTTTGTATTTTTGTAAACCCTAATTACTAATTAATCTAAAATATATAAAATTAAATACCTAAATGCAAATGCAATGCGTAATTTTTGTATTTTTTATGAATTTATGTTAAATTAAAAATGCAAATAAACACGAAAATTATGCAATTAATTCCTACAAATTAAACAATAAAAATAAAAAATCCTAAATCTAAGAAATCTGTAGGAGTAATTCGTGCGAGGCAAAAATCACATGCTCACA
>NW_017678380.1:1840-7033 GCF_001879085.1 Nicotiana attenuata
TTGAAATGAATTCCCTTGTTCTCCAGGTGGGCGCCTGATTGCTGAACTTGAAATGTATTACCTTGTTCTCCAGGTGGGCGCCTGATTGCTGAAAATTTTAAATGTATTCCCTTGTTCTCCAGGTGGGCGCCTGATTGCTGAAACTTGAAATATATTTCCTTGTTCTCCAGGTGGGCGCCTGATTGCTGACACTTGAAATGTATTCCCTTATTCTCCAGGTGGGCGCCTGATTCCTAAATCTTGAAATATATTCCCTTGTTCTCCAGGTGGGCGCCTGACTTCAACAAAACAACGAAAATTTTCTGCCCCAGTTTGGTGGCTGGGCGCATCATGTTACCAAATATTACTAAAATTTGAAAGCTAAAATTTGAATTGTACTTCCCTTGTTCTCCAGGTGGGCGCCTGATTGCTGAACTTGAAATGTATTCCCTTGTTTTCCAGGTGGGCGCCTGATTGCTTAAATTCGAAATGTATTCCCTTGTTCTCCAGGTGGGCGCCTGATTGCTGAACTTGAAACGTATTCCCTTGTTCTCCAGGTGGGCGCCTGATTGCTGAAACTTGAAATGTATTCCCTTGTTCTCCAGGTGGGCGCCTGATTGCTGAATCTTGAAATGTATTCCCTTGTTCTCCAGGTGGGCGCCTGATTGCGATAAAATAAACAAACAAACAAAATTTTCTGCCCCAGTTTGGTAACTGGATACAGCATGTTATCAATTTAAAAATTAAAGCTAAAATCCTGAATTGTACTTCCCTTGTTCTCCAGGTGGGCGCCTGATTGCTGACACTTGAAATGTATTCCCTTATTCTCCAGGTGGGCGCCTGATTCCTAAATCTTGAAATATATTCCCTTGTTCTCCAGGTGGGCGCCTGATTGCTGAACTTGAAATGTATTCCCTTGTTACGTATTCCCTTGTTCTCCAGGTGGGCGCCTGATTGCTGAACTTGAAACGTATTCCCTTGTTCTCCAGGTGGGCGCCTGATTGCTGAAACTTGAAATGTATTCCCTTGTTCTCCAGGTGGGCGCCTGATTGCTGAAATTTGAAATGTATTCCCTTGTTCTCCAGGTGGGCGCCTGATTTCAACAAAATAGACAAACAAAGAAAATTTTCTGCCCCAGTTTGGTAGCTGGACACATATGTGAGTGTTAAACTGAATAATATTGCCAAATGTTACTAAAAATTTGAAAGCTAGGTCCTATTATCCAGGTAGGTCCTGAAAACTCTTAGCAAAACAACAATTTTACATCTAACCTATGTCTTTTAAAGGTATGACTTCCACTATATCTTGTTATCTAAGCAGACCTTAAACTACGTCCCATTATCCAGGAGGGTCCTGAAAATCAAAATTCAAGTCCTATCTTAAGAGTGCCAATTCTACGGCTGAATTATACTATCCTACAACAGTATCTTGTTATCTAAAGGAGATCTTAAAACTGTGTCCCATTATTCAAGAGGGTCCTGACAACTCCTAATTGAATCCTATCTTAAATAGGCAACTTTGAAACCAACTTATGTTCCTTGGGGTACATTTATGCTAAATTATGCTACTCATGATTGTTTTGAAATTTAAACTAAGTCCCATTTTCCAGGAGGGTCCTGAGAGTTTACGGTCAAACCTGTTTGGTGCTTGCTCTTCCCCTACGGAGAGTTCCTCCGAAACAAACGAAATTTCCTGCCCCTGTTTCAATCAAAGAAAAATCTTGTCAATTTAAAAACATGGTGGTTGGTTTGTGGCCTTGAACTTTGAGGGCGATTGCTCCTTCATTTCCCATGATAACCGATTTCCATTCGAAGACCCCGCTTGTTCCTTGACTAACTACTTCCTTTGTAAACCTTAACACAGAAAATACCTCTTCTCGCTCAAACCCAACACCTTCTATCTGTTGAATTGCTCCTGAACTGACATTTACCAACCTTTGTGTCTCCCATGAACCCCAAAGCACGACACTTGTCACCCCTTCATTGCGTATGCTGTTCTTTCTTTCCTTAAACCACTGGTCATGTCCTTGAGGTCTACGGCTCCCTCATTTGCATTGATAACTTTGACTTCTGCTTGGAAAGTCTTGGTCGTCAATGGTTTAACACCCTTTTATCAATCTTATCACAGGAAATAACTTTGATCTGTTCACCCAACCCTTCATCTGTTGCATTGTTCATGAATTGACATATACCAAGCCTTTGTGTTTCACATGAACTTCCAAAGCATATTGATTCTTACCAACTCATCGCGCATGTTGTTATTTCCTGATTTAAATCACTGGCCTTGGCCTCGAGGTCTATTGTTCCTTCACTCGCCCTGATAACTTTGATTTCCACTTGAAGACCCTGCTTGTCACTGTTCAACCACCTTTTGTCAATCTTACCACAGAAAATATCTCTGATCCGTTCACCAAGCACCTTCCATCTTGTTGCATTGTTCATGAATTGATATGTACCAAACCTTTGTATTTCACAAGGATCCCAAAGCATGTTGATTGTTACTAGCTCAATGCGCTTGTTGTTTTTTCCTGACTTATGACATTTTGATGTGTTAGCCAGACCCCGTTTTGTGCAATTGGAAAGCTGGTGGCAAATTTTGAAGTCATTTCTTACTTGTTCTGACCAGACATACTCAAGAAGAGGAAGTAAACAAAACAAAAAGAACAGAGTAGAGGACAATGGGAAGAGATGATTCCTAACAAGAAAACTACAAAGTAGAAACCTATCGGATGTGGATACCAACTCTAATGACCATGACATGCACCTGCGGCCTATTCTGTTAAGCAAATCTGATGTTCAACTCTTGTCGTGCCTTTTTACCGTGAAACTGGGCTTCAATGCTCCGCTTATCCAATCTGATTCACTATCCTTATTCGACTTGTAGTGCCCGAAAGGTTTTCACCATCAAGCCTCTCTCATTTTGGTCTTTCTCTCACCTCGCTATCGCCTTATGGTGCCTGTGAAGGTTTTCACCAATAAGACTCTCTCATTTTTATTTCTCTCAGCTTACTTTGCCTTATGGTGCCCGTGAGGGCATTTATCATCAAGACTCTCTCATTCTTCATTTCCCTTGTTTGGACTGGAGTGTTGCCCCTGATATGGTTCACCTCTACTCACTTTACTCGGCGTCTCTCGAAGATTGATCAGAAGGTCTTTCTTTGGACCGTAATGCAGGCTTTTGGACAGGGTTAGAAAGAAAGGGTATCAAAGGCTCAAAACAATTCAACATGGGTTCAAAATTACAACTTTCGGAATCCGATTTCTCACAACAACCACAACTTCTGCCCCAGTTTCTTCCTTGGGGACTTTTGAATTTTTATTTTGGTGTGACTGAACCTCAGAGAGAGGCTGCCTACGTACCCTTTCGGGATCAAGTCAAACGTAGTTCAGGTCATAAAATTACATTCGTTGTTGCGATCTTTCCTTTTTTCCACTTTTCCTTTTCTTTCTTTTCAATTCTTTTCTTTTCCTTCTCTTTTCTTTTTCTTTTCTTTTTTTCTTTTCTCTTTTTTTTTTGTTTTTTGCTTTTCTTTTCTCTTCTCTTTTTTCTTTTTCTATTTTACTGTTTTTCTCTTGTTTCTTCACTTACTTTCCCTGCTTGTGTTATGAGTTTTTTTACTGATTCCGAGAGAGGGGTATGAAAGAAAATAACTGAGGCTCAAAGGGGTAACAAAGGATAAAGTGTTTGGATAGCAGAACAAAATGCCTTCGTCATTTCAGTCTCCAAAACATGCCAAGTACGAACAAATACAATTAAACCAAAGAAAATAATACCTCTCGACCACATCAGAATTGATGGCCATTTCAACACACTTGCCTTTTATGTTTGTTAAATACAAAGTGCCATTGGACAACACTCTCGCCACGATGAACGGCCCCTGCATACTTGGGGCAAACTTGCCTTTGGTTTCAAGCCGATGATGCATTTCCACAGTATTTCTTTATGTTCCGTCTGACCCAGTTTCACACAATTTGGGCTCGAAGAGATTTCAAAATCCCTCGACTGTCCTTACATCTTCAACATTGTCTTATTGCTTCTTTACTAAACTGACTTTTAAAACCAGGCTGAGAATTATGCGTGCATGTCATGTCACCAGAACCAGCATGAAAAGGATTGTAAAAGAAAAAGGAACTAGATAAAATGACTAGTAATGGCGGGAAACAGAGAATTGCATTAGACTAACGGTGAAAAGGTTTAAACAACGAAACAAACAAACTAGACTAGAGTTACAACCCTTGAACAAACCTAAACAACACTATACAAGCTACTACGACGAGACAAACAAGACAAAGTGAAAGGATAGAAGGGTTTGAGTCACAAGACAATATCCGGATTACAACCCTGAAATAACCCGGACAACAGAAATGACAACAAAATAAACCACCAAAACTCCAAGAGATGGAGCGTCTTTCCAATTACCAAGCATGACGTCTTAGCCACTGAATTTCATACCAAGATTGGTGGAATTTTCACAAGTCTTCATCACGTTGTTCTGAGCAAACTGCTTCTGGGTTTCTTCTACCGGCTCATTCTCACGACCAATCATACCCACCATATGCGTCTCATTGTGCACAGGAGATGGATCTTGGCCAGTGTTTGTTGCATCTGGATTTTGCACGACGATGTCGCCTGCATCAATAAGCTTTTGAATTGCATTCTTTAGATTCCAACATTTCTCTATGTCGTGCCCCAGGGCACCTGAGCAGTATGCGCACTGTTGAGAAGGATCAAACTTCTTTGGAGGAGGGTTCGGCACTTTTATCTGAATCGGCTTCAACATGTCCAGTGTCCTTAACCGCTGAAATAGACTGGCGTATGATTCTCCCAACGGAATGAAGGCTTTCTTCTTTCGTAACCTCTCATTCTTAAATGCTGGATTGGGCCGAAAACCTGATCCGGGGTGTTGTTGGGAAACTCGCGGGGGTAGATGGGCATTATTTTGAGCTGGGTACTGTGATGTGCGACTTTGGGATTTCTGTGGAGAGAAGTAGCATCGGGGTGGGTCATCTAATGCACAAGGATAACCACGGGGATGATGTCGAGGCTGGAAGTGTTGATCAGGAAAACCTATCGGATCGTCTTTTCCGTTCCTCTTTCTCCCAACCAAGCTTACTAGTACGTTCTGAATGGCTTTCGAACAACTCACGATTTTGCCTGACTTGATTCCTTCTTCCACTAGCTCCCCCATTTTTAACAATCATTGAAAGGCTTTCC
>NW_017678380.1:7051-11935 GCF_001879085.1 Nicotiana attenuata
TAATCCAATATTTATAATAGAATAATACTGAGAAAAATACGAAGTCTGATAAAACGCTCCCAAAGACCTGGGGTCACGAGTCTAGAGCCTCTAAAACAATCTGAATAACAATATCTGAACGAAAATACTCAAGTCTGGAAATGTATATATAAATAAAACTGAAATAGGAAGAGTAGTCAGGTCCTGCGAACGTCAAGCAGCTACCTCAACAACTCTGATAAGCTCTGGGAAACAAAGACTGCTCAGCTAAGCCTCCGGTGTACCTGAATCTGCACACAAGGTGCAGGGAGTAGGGGTGAGTACTACCGACTCAGTGAGTAATAAGCATATAAAATGTCTGAAGATAAGAAATCCACGAAATGCCACAAAGCAAATCTAAAACTAACAGTCCAACACCTAACTACGAACTAACAGCAAAACAACTCAAAATATATCAGTCAAGTATAATGTAAAGATGCAATGCAATGCACATGACCGCTACGGTGCGTAGCCCGATCCATTTAACGTCGACGACGCTCACTGGGGGTGTGTACAGACTACGGAGGGGCTCCTTCAGCCCAAGCGCAATATAATCATACGATTCGTTGCGGCGTGCAGCCCGATCCATACTCAGTCCACAATATGCATATGAGTCACGTAACAGATTCAATTAATTTTCCAATTTCCAATTTGTTAAGAAGAATATACTTTTGATATTTAACTTCAGGAAAAGTGACTTAGCGTTTCATAACAGTGATTAAACACAGGACTGAGATCAATGATTATACAAAGCATGCTATCACAATGACAATCATCCTCTAAGGATGCTACAGATCGGCACAAGGCCCCAAACACGGCAATAAGCCCAGATATATTCAGTACAGGGTGCGTATCAGTCGCCAATATAGAAATATTCTTGTTCGGGATGGATTAAGTCTCGATCCCCAGTCATAACCAATCCCGCACCCGCCATGGGGTGCGAGTCACGCCCTACAATAGCGTCACAATGTGATAAGCCGGGGTTTCAAACCCTCAGGCCATCATATACACCAACTACTCACCTCTATCCGGCCGTAGAATGGTCCGCAATGCCTTTTCCTTTCGTATCGACCTCCTCGCGCGTCGAATCTAGTCAAAATCACAACGAATACATAAATATGGGTTAAAGAAACATAACCCAATCAAAGTTACTCGAAAAGTACTAAAATTCACGAAGTTGGTAAAACCCGAACCCCGGGCCCACTTCTCGAAAAATTCCGAAAATCACACCAACGGATTCCTCGTCTCACCACGAGTCCGTGCATATAAAGTTTACCAAAATCGGAGCTCGTTTGACCCTCCAAATTCCATTTTTACATCACAGCTTTCCAAGCCCTAGTCTGACCCGTTTTTGATGAATTTTCTACAATTTACATGTAATTTCTACCATAAATTCGAATATGTAGGCCAAGGAACTTACCTCCAAGTGATTCTCAGTCAAAACCCTCGAATTTCCTTGTTCAAAGCTCTTAAGAACGTCAACAATGGAGGAAAAATATGAAAGGGTCGCGGATGAAATATTATTTTAAAACCCTTCTGTCGCCCAGCGATTTTCGCTTCTGCGGTCCCGCTTTCGCTTATGCGGGACCGCTTCTGCGGCCACATTTCCGCGTAAGCGGTTTTTACTTAGAAGCCCGGACTTCGCTTATGCGACGCGAAGTCCGCTTCTGCGGTTCCTTCAAACCCGCTTCTGCGGCACCTTGTCCGCTTATGCGGACCCGCTGGTGCGAGCCACCTTCCGCATCTACGGAATTTCCCTAGCCCGGCCACGACCGCTTCTGCGACCACGTACCCACTTCTGCGGTACCGCTTCTTCGGTCCATTTCCGCAGAAGCAGAAACACCAGATGACAGAAAAATCTAACCTGCAATTACACCTCAAAACTCTTGTTTAACCACCCTAATTCACCCCGAGGCCCTCGGGACCTCAACCAAATGCACAGATATGTTCTATTACTTCATTCGAACTTGCTCGTAACATAAAAACACTATCATAAACACCAAAATCATCGAATTACCACGGATTCAAGCCTAAGTTAAACTAAAACTTCCGAAACTTGCATTTGATCTAAAACCCGACCTAAACACCTCCGAATGATTTGAAACTTTGCACGCATATCCAAAAATCACCTAACGGAGCTACTGCAACTCTCGGAATTCCATTCCGACCCTCGGATCAAATTCTCACCTACCATCCGGAATTCGCCAAAATTCAACCTTAGCCAATTCAAGCCTAATTCCACACCGGACCTCCAAATTCAGTTCCGATTGCGCTCCTAAGTCACAAATTATCTCCCGAAACTGGTCAAATCATCGAAAATCCATTCCGAGCCTTCTAACTCATAAGTCAACATTCGGTTGACTTTTTCCAAACTAACCTTATCATAAAGAGACTTATTGTCTCATTTCTAACCAAACTCTATCCGAATTACTTCAAATTCTCCAAACACGTATAATGAAACATATAGAAGCATAAAACGGGAAAAACGGGGCGGTAACTCCCGTAACGACGGGTCGGGTCGTTACATAAATTCCACTCCGGCTGACCAAGAAATGGAGCGTCTTCCCAATTACCAAGCACGTCATCTTAGCCACTGAGTTTCGCATCAGTACTGCCAAGACCATTATCAACTTTAATCAACAAGTTTCCAAGAGGATTCGCATGCTCCCTGTCACTGTCATTGACCACAACTACCCCTTCTTGAATCATTCTTTCTATTTCCCTTTTCAAAGAGCGACAATCTTCAATGCTATGCCCCCGGACTTTAGAGTGGTACATGCATCGAACAGCAGGATCAAAGCCTTTCGCATATGGGTTTGAAAAATTACTTTTGGGCACCCGTATCAACCCACATAGTTCTGTTGTTCTCTGCCATTGCCTTTTGCCTTTGTGTTGTATGGAAGAGTTACTTTAAAAACCACAAAACCAACCACCTTTCTTAAATGATATGACAAAATGAAACCATCACGTTAGCGTTAGGGCATTTAACATAAGATAATTTCACTTTACGTGCAATGCACCTAGCCACAGTTATCGGTTCTAAAAATGACTTCGAGGGTACAAAGGTCAGTTGGCATCATCCCAATTGTTTATGTCAACCTCTCATTTCTTCCCTCACACTTCTTAGCTTGCTCATTTTCTTTCTTTTTCTTTCTAATTATCACTCTTTTTCTTCCTTCTCATTTCTCACATCCCACAATTCTGCCTCTTTTTTCCTTTCCTTTTCTCTTTTTCCCATTTTCCTCTTCTTTTTTTCCTTTTAATAAATAAAAAAAATGATTCGATCGAACCCTATGTAGGTTGCCTACGTATCATGACCCCGCATGAATCAGATCTTTGCGTAGTTCTGGAAGATCAAGAAACAAATTGACGTTCTCTTTTTCCCTTTTTTTTTTACTTTAATGACTACTCTGATGAGCAAATAGGGATAAAAGAAGCAAATCCTTTTTTTTTTGAATTTTCTAGACTTAACGTTCTATCACCTATTCTAAACTCAAGCTTAACGGGCATTGTTTCTCTCTCTTTTTTTTTCTTTTGAAACAAACACCCTACGGGAAATTATTAAGGAAAGCCCTAGAAAAAAATATTTTTGATTCTTTTTTTTTTTCTTGTTTTTAGGAAGGAAATCTAGAGAATAAACCACGGAAAAATATTTTGAATTTTCATTTAATATCCTGACGCAAGATTTCGAAACAAGCAATGAAAAAGATAATACAAAATGTTTTTTTTTTTAATTTTGATTGCCTAAAGCAGGAATTCTAATGATAAACAAAAGATAAAGTATTTTTATTTTCTATGTACAATATCCTAAAGTTCTAATGAAAATAAAAATAATTTTTTTTCCACTAATTTTCCAAAGAAATACCTCAAAAGAAAATCTTTTTGGGTTTTGAATTTAACACCTTAAGGAAAGCTTTTAAAGAAGTACTAAAAGAAAATTCTCTTTTCTTTTTTTTTTTTTAAATTTTGGTCCTAATATACTAAAGGAAACATAAAAATAATTCATTTTAAGTCTTAGATATTAATTACCTAAAGGAGAAACAACCTCAATTTTTTTCATTTCTAGAATTAGTATTAAGAAAACTTATAACGGAAATATAAAATGCAACATCTTTTTTCTTTTTTTTTTTTGGATTTTTGAGTTACACCATGCCTTTACAAAATAACAAAAAACATGACATTATTGTACAAAACTATAAAGTAAAAGACGACATAAAAAAAAAACATACTCAAAATAACTTAAAATAAAAATAAATCTCCTTAAGCAACTCCTGAATGAGCGGTCGTGGGGTATCTGTCCTGCTCAAACTCCGGTTAGTAAATTCACACATGTATGAGAAAACTTGAACCAATATTATGTGAGACAATAACATTCTCTATTAGACACATGCAAGACATGGTTGCGATTATTTTTGCAAAATGACTTATTTAGCCAAAAGGTGGCTAGAAGTGTAAAATTTGGCTAAGACCCCGCAAAGCCAAGAACCTAAGATTTACTAGGAAGACCGGACCCTATGTGGGTTGCCTACGTATCACGCCCCGAAGGACGAGAATCAGGTATGCGTAGTTCGGGCAGATTGGATACGGGTGAAAATTAAACAACAACTACCTTAGAGAAAACATATTTTTTTGCTTTTCTAGAAAAATAATGAAACATGCAAAATCTTTTTGGATTTTCTTTTCCCCTTCTTTTTTGATTTTTGATTTTTGATTTTTGAAAAATGGTGAAAAAGTGCAAAATCTATTTTTTTTTTGAATTTTTGAGCTCTCTCTTTTTTCTTAACACTAATGTGGCAAAAGACATAATTGGATCTACTTGCTCTATTTTCACACTTTCACCCTCTTTTTTTCAAAACTTTGTTTTTC
>NW_017678380.1:15174-18290 GCF_001879085.1 Nicotiana attenuata
CGCACCTCATTTTTATTTTAAAGGCCAACCTAGAGCAAACTATAATTTTCTATTGAATTTGTCTCTAAAGGGCCCTAATTAATTAATATTATCAATCGCTATTATTTAAAATGAACAAGGAATTTGGGCTCCGGTTCAAGTCCACATTTGAACAAGAGGCGAACCTCTTAATTCAAGTATGCTACTTAACCTGAAGTCCCAAGCCCCATGTTGTCAAAATTAATCTCTGATTCAATGCCCATTCAGGCCTTCGAATCTTGAAGTTGGCCCAATATAACATAAACACAATCTGTTATTTTGTCGAGCTGTTGCCAGCTCTGGGCCTCAACGCAGGCCCAATTAATGAGTTGGGTAAGACTGGGATTGGGCCATGCCTTAGTGCTACTGAGGCCCAAACGTGTCCAATGACTGATGACCATAAAGAAGGGAAAATTCAATTCTAATTGGTTCAATAACTGTTGGATTAACCTTTCTAAATTTCTTATTTATTTACATCTGATTGGCAAAAACTTCTGCAGATATTCGGAGAAAGTAGACGATTGAGGTGTTTATACGGAAATACTACTGTGATCCAAACGAAAATGTGAAGAGTGGACCTACTGTGATTGAGGCTCAAATTCATTCATTTTGGTACTCAAATAGAAATAATAGCTGGACTAACTGTAAACACATCATGGCTAACAACAGATTTGTAGACCTGAAGCAACCTAAGTTTCGAACCCTTTAGTTAATATTACACTTAATGCTCATACAAATTCCAACTGTTTCAACATAGCTATGATTCAATGCCTATCAAACTGTGAATGTTCCTGACTTATTCTAGAGTTATACTAATAACTGTATCAATACAGACTAAAACCAGCAATTTGTATAAGCCAATTAGAACAGTCCAACACAGTCCATCAACAGTCCAACACAGTCCAAATCAATTTTAAAAAAAATCCTAATTATACAGTCTATGTGTTTATTATTCATGTAATACAAGCCAAATAACTAACTAACATCTATTTAACTACAAACAACAGAAAACATTCAAAGAACAGAGATCTGATGAACACTTTGCATTTCCACTCCAATTCAAGGCTACATCGAGATGAACTTAAAGATATGTACCTGGAATTTGAAATACAACAAGAGGAAGAAGAGATCAGCAGTAGGTTGAGCAAATAGCAATGTCAACAACAAGTCACAGTAGCAGAAAGATAATTTGAGTCCAATACACAATGTCACATATCCCAGGAAAATGTAACAGAGGTACAACACCAAAAATGACCCCAAAATAACTCGATTGAAACCAAAATCCACTCGAAATTAAACCCAGTAGATCTCTGAAGCTTCAGCAACCAGAAAACAACCCAAAAAGCTTTGAATAAACCCCAAAACGACTTGAAATTGAATCTAGGACCACTAGGAAACGGATTAACAAGCTAAACTGGCAATCAATCTAAAATCTCAATGTAACAGTATATTTTTGGATTTTTCTGTTGTTTTTGTTTGTTTTTATTTTATTTTTTGAAGAACTAGATCTAAAGGAGTTTAGAGTTTGAATTTCAAATTTTAGCTGATGAAAACTTGTGGGGGAATTTTTCAGAGCTGAAAACTTGTTAACTAAGGCACTAGACATGCCTTTTATAGGCAGGAAGGGGGCAGGAAGGTTCTGGAATGCCTTCACTCATCTTTCCCCCTTTTTATTTTCAGAATTTACTTATTAGACCTAAAGTCTTGACTTGTTTCTCATGTCACTGCACTAAATTACTGAAACTTACACTAAAGCCCTATTCTAGAAGAGTCTATGGTGTTCCTAACATGTTACTACAGGATTCTTTCTCTTTGAAGTGTCCAAATTACCCCTTTTATTCAACTAGAATTACTAACTCATTTCAACTAACCTTACTCTTCTTAATCTAGGTCATATGACCATGGTTAAACACACAAAGGACTAAATATTTTCAGCTATAACCAATTCGATTAAGCTAATTAACACTAACCAATTAGGCTAAACCTAATAATGAATTGAAACCCAAACAGTGAACTAAAGAAATCATTGACACAATCACTAATTAAACTGAACTAAACTAACTGTCACTAACTAATTAACAACAGTAACTAGTTAATTCAAGTACTGAAACAAACATTAAAATTCAAATAAGGCCAAAACAGGATCGATTAAAGGCTTACCAACAGATTAACAAAGCATTCAACTAATAATCAAACTAAAACCAAGAATCAAAACAAATTAGAATCTAAACGGAATGAACAAACAAGCAGAATCGAGCAAAAATCAGAGCAGAAGTGACAAAAAAAACAAAACGAAACTTAACCTAGAAATTAAAAACTACAGCATCCATTCAAACAGGAAACGATCGAACAAGGAAGAAAGAACTTAATGACTTGGAATGAACAATCAAAACTAAACCTAAAGCATTTTTGAACAAAACTTATACCTAAGCTAATGACGAAAGTAAAAACAGACTCGTGAAGTAGAAACAATCATAGAATTAACTCAAAACCACATGAAAGAAGAAGAAAACAGAAACAAATTGTAAAAAAAACTTACTGCTATGACTCTAGGGTTCCGCTGCCTTATAGATTTAAAACTGGAACAGCTCCAACGATATTTGAACGTCACTGGTGGTGGATTCTTCATGAGGAGAGTGAGGGGAGTGTACGATGTTAAATTAGGGTCATTTTGGTGGTGGCGCCGCCGTGCACGGTGGTGGCGGAATCTAGGGTTTGGCTTATTTGAATCGCTCCAGTGATGTTCGAAGGAAACGGACACCGGATATGGAAAGAGGAGGGAGGGAGGAATACGTGGTGAAAATTTGGGCGCCATTGGAGCCCGACCGCCGACGTGAGGCGATTTCCGGCGGCGGTGTAAGGCGGAGCCGGCGGGGACAGGGGGGGTACGAGGAAGGCAACGTTTGTCTTTAGATTTTGTGAAATGTTTGGACAATTTTATTTAAAATGCACGATTGAACCAGGGCCGTCAGATTAGAGCGGATGGATGGCTGAGATTGATTCACTATGAAACGACGCCGTTTTGGGCGTCTCTGGACCGGACTGGGTTGGGTTTTGGGCGTAGGTCGTCTGGTTTGAAGTGGGTGTAGGGAGTTTTG
>NW_017678380.1:21417-22279 GCF_001879085.1 Nicotiana attenuata
TGAATTGTGCCATTGATTCCGAAAGAGGGGTATGAAAGAAAATAAACAAGGCTCAAAGGGGTAACAAAGGAGTAAAGTGTTTAGATAGCAGAACAAAACGCCTTCGTCATTTCATTCTTCAAAATATGCCAAATACAAACAATATACAATTAAACAAAGAAATCATACATAGTATCTCTTGACCGCATCGGAATTGATAGCCATTTCTACACATTTTCCTTCCACATCTGTTAAATATAGTGCCCCATTGGACAACACTCTGGTTACAACAAATGGCCCTTGCCAGTTTGGGGCGAACTTTCCTTTTGCTTCAGCCCAATGAGGCAAAATACGTCTCAGCACTAACTGTCCCACTTCAAACTTCCTTGGATGGACTTTCTTGTTGTACGCTCTTGCCATTCTTTGTTGGTACAATTGGCCATGACACACTGATGCCAATCTTTTCTCATCGATCAGACTCAACTGTTCCAGGCGGGTTTTTACCCATTCATCGTCATCGATCTCAGCCTCCGCAATAATTCGAAGGGACGGGATCTCCACTTCTGCGGGTATCACTGCTTCGGTGCCATACACCAATGAATAAGGAGTCGCCCCTACTGAAGTCCGAACAGTGGTGCGGTACCCCAACAATGCAAAAGGCAGTTTTTCATGCCACTGTCTAGAACCCTCTACCATTTTCTGAAGTATCTTCTTTATATTCTTGTTGGCCGCTTCAACCGCACCATTTGCCTTAGGGCGGTATGGGGTAGAATTGCGATGGGTAATCTTGAACTGCTCACATGTCTCTTTCATCAAATGACTATTGAGATTAGCTCCATTGTCTGTAATGATCACCTTTGGTATCCCAAACGCAGATGATGTT
>NW_017678381.1:0-22277 GCF_001879085.1 Nicotiana attenuata
CTTCTGGTACATCAGATCCAAGGGGAACGGGAAACACGGGACTTGAAGCTTATATCGTACCGACAATGTTTGCAAGATCTTTGTCAAAGGTTTCAATCAATAGAGTTCAAGCACATTCCGAGGATTCATAATGAGGTTGCCGATGCTTTGGCTACCTTGGCGTCAATGTTGCATCATCCAGATAAGGCTTATGTGGACCCTTTGCAGATTCAGGTCCGCGACCAGCATGCTTACTGTAATGTGGTAGAAGAAGAACTTGATGGTGAGCCTTGGTTTCATGATATCAAGGAATATATCAGGATGGGGGTGTATCCAGTACAGGCCACAGGCGATCAAAAGAGAACGATTCGGCGGTTGGCAAGTGGATTTTTCTTCAGTGGAGGGGTATTGTATAAAAGAACTCCGGACCTTGGGCTATTGAGATGCATAGATGCTAGACAGGCCACAGCTATCATGATCGAGGTACATTCTGGAGTCTGTGGACCGCATATGAGTGGGTACGTGTTGGCAAAGAAGATTCTCCGAGCAGGCTATTATTGGCTTACTATGGAGCGAGATTGTATTAGTTTTGTGCGCAAGTGTCATCAGTGTCAAGTGCAATTCATTCTCCACCATCGGAATTGCACACAATGTCTGCACCGTGGCCTTTTGTCGCGTGGGGCATGGATGTCATTGGGCCAATTGAGCCAGCAGCATCAAATGGGCACAGGTTTATTCTGGTGGCCATTGATTATTTCACCAAGTGGGTTGAGGCCAAAACATTCAAGTCTGTAACCAAGAAAGTGGTGGTTGATTTTGTGCACTCAAATATCATTTGTCAGTTTGGGATACCAAAGGGGATCATTACAGACAACGGGGCTAATCTCAATAGTCATCTGATGAAAGAGGCATGTCAGCAGTTCAAGATTACACATCGCAATTCCACCCCTTACCGCCCCAAGGCAAACGGAGCGGTGGAGGCGGCCAACAAGAATATAAAGAAGATACTTCGGAAGATGGTGTAGGGTTTTAGATAGTGGCATGAAAAGCTGCCATTCGCATTACTGGGTTATCGCACTACTGTTCGTACTTCAGTAGGGGCGACTCCTTATTTGTTGGTGTATGGCACCGAAGCAGTGATACCCGCAGAAGTGGAAATCCCATCCCTTCGAATTGTCACAGAAGCCGAAATTGATGATGATGAATGGGTCAAAACCCGCCTGGAGCAATTGAGTTTGATCGATGAGAAAAGATTTGTATCAACAAAGAATGGCAAGAGCATATAATCAGAAGGTGCGTCCACGAAAGTTCGAAGTGGGTCAGCAAGTGTTGAGACGTATTCTTCCGCATCAGGTTGAGGCCAAAGGTAAGTTCGCCCCAAATTGGTAGGGGCCGTTCATCGTGAAGAGAGTGTTATCCAATGGTGCTTTGTATTTAACAGACATAGAAGGCAAGTATGTCGAAATGGCCATCAACTCTGATGCGCTCAAGAGATATTATGTATGATTTTCTTTGGTTTAATTGTATTTGTTTGTACATGGCATGTTTTGAAGATTGGAATGACGAAGGCATTTTTTCTGCTATCTAAACACTTTATCCTTTGTTACCCCTTTGAGCCTTATTTATTTTCTTTCATACCCCTCTTTCGAAATCAATAGTAAAGATCAGAAACACAAGCGAGAAAGATAAGTAAAAGAAAAGAGAAAAGAAAAGAATGAAAAGAGAGAGAAGGAAAAAGGAAGAAGAAAAGAAAAAAAGAAAAAAAGAGAAGAAAAAGAAAAGAAAAGGAAAGAAGAAACAAAAAAAAGAGAAAAAAGAAAAGTCACAACAACAGAGCAATTCCTATGACATGAACTACGTTCGACCTGATTCCTTTTAAGGATACGTAGGCAGCCTCAAGGTTCAGTCCCATCAAAGTAAAAATCCAAAAGTCCCCAAGCAAGGAAACTGGGGCAGAAGTTGTGATTGTTGTAAGAAATCTGATTCCGAAAGTTGTAATTTTGAACCCATTTGAATTATTTTGAGCCTTTAACACCCCTTCTTTCTAACCCCATCCAAAAGCCAACATTACGGTCCAAAGAAAGACCTTCTGATCAATCTTCGAGAGATGCCAAGTCAAGCAAGTGAGGTGATTCATTTCAGGGGCAACACTCTGGTCCAAGCAGGAAAATAATGAAAAATGAGAGAGTCTTATTGGTGAAAACCCTCACGGGCACCGTATGGCGACGGGAGCTGAGAGAAATGAAAATGAGAGAGTCTTATTGGTGAAAACCCTCACGGGCACCTTAAGGCGAAGGTGAGTTGAGAAATGAACAAATGAGAGATGTTTGTGGGTGAAAACCTTTCAGGGCACCGCAGGATGAACAAGGTCAAGGTTTGGGTGAAGAAATCAGGTTGTGGAATTCCGGGGCAACAAAGTAGGGCAACTGAAAGTTGATTGGTTGGACGGATTGGGCCGATTAGCCCGAAATGCATGTCATGATCAATGGTGCCAGCTGTTCCACTCAGATAAGTCTCTTTTTCTTTCTCCTTTTAGCAAGTCGTCCTGTTTTGGATTTTCTTTATCCCTTAACTCTCAAGGTCATTGCATTTCATTTTTTTTGGGGTTTTGATTCTCTAAGATGTTCCAATGTCAGTCTCGCTCAAAGAGAATAAGAAAGGATTTCAAAGCTCACTACCGGCTTCCAAAATTGCAAAGCACAGTGTGGCCAGAACATACCAAAGATAAGCAAGATGTAAAGTGGGATATAGGGAGTCACCGAAAGTTTTATCGGTGGAATGTCTTGGTAATTACATGGGAGATGCAAAGGTTCAGATAAAGGGGTCAGAGGTGTAAAACAACAGTATGGGTATGGAACACTCGGGTCATCAAGGGTCATCAGGTTTGAAAGTCAATCAGAAAGTCAAGCGGTTCAGGGCCAGTTCGGGGAAGCCGGTCAAAACAAAGCACGACAGCGGAAAGACCTTCAGCAAGAATGCCATCAACTAACCACCATTTTAAACTGACAAGATTTTCCTTTGATTGAAACAGGGGCAGGAAATTTCGTTTGTTTCGGAGGAACTCTCCGTAGGGGAAGAGCAAGCACCAAACAGGTTTGATCGTAAACTTTCAGGACCCTCCTGGAAAATGTGTCTTAGTTAAATTTCAAACAATCATGAATAGCATAGTTTAGCATAAAGGAATGTAAGTTGGTTTCAAAGTTTGCATGTTTAAGATAGGATTCAATTAGGAGTTGT
Source organism: Nicotiana attenuata (assembly GCF_001879085.1). Classification (NCBI taxonomy): domain Eukaryota; kingdom Viridiplantae; phylum Streptophyta; class Magnoliopsida; order Solanales; family Solanaceae; genus Nicotiana; species Nicotiana attenuata. Next base: position 3,217 of record NW_017678381.1, read on the forward strand.
TAGGACCCCCCCTGAATAATAGGACCTAGCTTTAGGATTGCTGTTAGATAACAAGATGTAGCGAAAATAATACCTTTAGAAGATATAACTTAGATTTAAAATTGTTGTTTAATTAGGAATTGTCAGGACCTTCCTGGATAATAGGATGTAGTTTTAAGACCCTCTTAGATAACAGGACTTAGCGGAAGTAATACCTTGGATTTATAATTGTCGTTTAATTAAGAGTTGTCAGGACCCCCTGGATAATAGGACCTAGCTTTCAAATTCTTAGTAATAGTAGGTAGAATAATTCAGCTTAACACTCACCTATGTGCCCAGCTACCAAACTGGGGCAGAAATTTTCTTTGTTTTTGTTTATCTTGTTGACGTCAGGAGCCCACCTGGAGAACAGGGAATACATTTCAAGTCAGCAGTCAGGAGCCCACCTGGAGAACAGGGAATACATTTCAAGTTCAGCAATCAGGCACCCACCTGGAGAGCACGGGAATACAATTATAGTCAGCAGTCAGGAGCCCACCTGGAGAACAGGGAATACATTCAAGTCAGCAATTAGGAGCCCACCTGGAGAACAAGGGAATACAATTCAAGTTTTAGCAATCAGGCGCCCACCTGGAGAGCAAGGGAATACAATTCAAGTTGCAGCAATTAGGCGCCCACCTGGAGAGCAAGGGAGTACAGTTCAAGTTTCAGCTTTCAAGTTCTTATTGATATTTGGTAACATGATTCGATTTACACTCATATATATGCCCAGCTACCAAACTGGGGCAGAAATTTTCTTTGTTTTTGTTTATTTTGTTGAAATCAGGAGCCCGCCTGGAGAGCAGGGAAATACATTCAAGTTTAGCAGTCAGGAGCCCACCTGGAGAACAGGGAATACGTTTCAAGTTTAGCAATCAGGAGCCCGCCTGGAGAGCATGGGAATACATTTCAAGTTCAGCAATCAGGAGCCCACCTGGAGAACAGGGAATACAATTCAAGTCAGCAGTCAGGAGCCCACCTGGAGAACAGGGAATAAATTTCAAGTTCAGCAGTCAGGAGCCCACCTGGAGAACATGGGAATACATTCAAGTTTCAGCAATCAGGCGCCCACCTGGAGAGCAAGGGAGTACAGTTCAAGTTTCAGCTTTCAAATTCTTATTGATATTTGGTAACATAATTCAGTTTAACACTCATATATATGCCCAGCTACCAAACTGGGGCAGAAATTTTCTTTGTTTTTGTTTATTTGTTGAAATCAGGCACCCACCTGGAGAATAGGGAATACATTTCAAGTTCAGCAATCAGGAGCCCGTCTGGAGAGCATGGAAATACATTTCAAGTTCAGCAATCAGGAGCCCGCCTGGAGAACATGGGAATACATTTCAAGTTCAGCAGTCAGGAGCCCACATGGAGAACAGGGAATACATTTGTTCAGCAGTTAGGAGCCCACCTGGAGAACATGGGAATACATTCAAGTTTCAGCAATCAGGCGCCCACCTGGAGAGCAAAGGAGTACAGTTCAGGTTTCAGCTTTAAGTTCTTATTGATAATTGGTAACATGATTCGGTTTACACTCATATATATGCCAAACTACCAAACTAGGGCAGAGATTTTCTTTGTTTTTGTTTATTTTGTTGAAATCAGGAGCCCACCTGAAGAACAGGGAATACATTTCAAGTCAGCAGTCAGGAGCCCACCCGGAGAACAGGGAATACATTTCAAGTTCAGCAATCAGGAGCCCACATGTAGAACAAGGTAATACATTTCAAGTTTCAGCAATCAGGCGCCCACCTGGAGAGCAAGGGAGTACAGTTCAGGTTTCAGCTTTCAAGTTCTTATTGATATTTGGTAACATGATTCGGTTTACACTCATGTATATGCCCAGCCACCAAACTGGGGAAGAAATTTTCTTTGTTTTTATTTATTTTGTTGAAATCAGGAGCCCACCTGGAGAGCAGGGAATACATTTCAAGTTTAGCAATCAGGAGCCCGCCTGGAGAGCATGGGAATACATTTCAAGTTCAGCAATCAGGAGCCCACCTGGAGAACAAGGGAATACATTTCAAGTTCAGCAGTCAAGAGCAGCCTGGAGATCAAGGGAATACATTTGAAGTCAGGGGAATACATTTCAAGTCAGCGGTCAGGAGTCCGCCTGGAGAACAAGGGAGTACAATTCAAGTTTCAGCAATCAGGAGCCCACCTGGAGAGCAAGGGAGTACAGTTCAAGTTTCAGCTTTCAAGTTCTTATTGATACTTGGTAACATGATTCGGTTTACACTCATATATATGCCCAGCTACCAAACTGGGGCAGAAATTTTCTTTGTTTTTGTTTATTTTGTTGAAATCAGGCGCCCACCTGGAGAATAGGGAATACATTTTAAGTTCAGCAATCAGGAGCCCGCCTGGAGAACAGGGAATACATTTCAAGTCAGCAGTCAGGAGCCCACCCGGAGAACATGGGAATACATTTCAAGTTCAGCAATCAGGAGCCCACATGTAGAACAAGGTAATACATTTCAAGTTTCAGCAATCAGGCGCCCACCTGGAGAGCAAGGGAGTACAGTTCAGGTTTCAGCTATCAAGTTCTTATTGATACTTGGTAACATGATTCGGTTTACACTCATATATATGCCCAGCTACCAAATTGGGGCAGAAATTTTCTTTGTTTTTGTTTATTTTGTTGAAATCAGGAGCCCACCTGGAGAACAGGGAATACATTTCAAGTCAGCAGTCAGGGGCCCACCTGGAGAACAGGGAATACATTTCAAGTTCAGCAGTCAGGAGCCCGCCTGGAGAACAAAGGAATACATTTCAAGTCAGCAGTCAGGAGCCTGCCTGGAGAGCAGGGAATACATTCAAGTTAAGCAGTCAGGAGCCCGCCTGGAGAGCATGGGAATACATTTCAAGTTAAGCAGTCAGGAGCCCGCCTAGAGAGCATGGGAATACATTTCAAGTTCAGCAGTCAGGAGCCCGCCTGTAGAGCAGGGAATACATTCAAGTTCAGCAATCAGGAGCCCGCCTGGAGAGCAGGGAATACATTCAAGTTCAGCAATCAAGAGCCTACCTGGAGAGCAAGGGAATACAATTCAAGTTCGGTAGTCAGGTGTCCACCTGGAGAAAGGGGCAACATCTCAAAATACAGTTCAGCAATCAGGCGTCCACTTGGAGAAAAGGAAAGCGTCTCAGAATGTAGTTCAAGTTCAGCAATCAGGTATCCACCTGAAGAAAGGGAAAACATCTCAGACTATAATTCAAGTCGACAACAAAGGAATTTCACCGGAAGAATACAAGTCAGCATGGCAACAAAAGCTGCAAGATCAAGTTTGAAGAGATAGATAGATTTTGTAATTCATAGACCATAGTTTAGTCTAGCTTCTTTTTATTTTTGACGTGGTGTAATAAGGGGTTCAGTAAGCAGTAGCAACAGCAACAGTGAAATCACAGCTTCATGGTAGTCCCAGCTACCAAACATTCCTGAACTACACTGACCTGATTCCTTTTTAGCCAAGGATATGTAGGCAACCTTAGAAGCAGGGTGCGGTCAAATCTTTCAAAAATGCTTTCCACGGAGTATTCGAACGGGCAAAAATCGCTCGTATCCGCTCACTTTATCTTTGCACGAAAACTCTTCGTGTTTCCGAGCAAAGAGGGGCAGATGTGAGCACGTGATTTTTGCCCTATATGAATTACTCCCATAAATTCAAAACAAAACAATTTCTTTCATTATTTGCAATTTTGTGGATTTTTGTGGCATTTTCTGTTATTATTTGCATATTTTCTGTGCATGTTAAGTTTGTTTAATTAATGAAAAATACAAAAAATGTTGCATTTTTGCATTTAGGATTTAACTTTTCATTTTTAAGAATTAATTGGTAATTATTTGTTTGTTTTATAAAAAAGGAAAATCACAAAATAGTTATTTTGCACCTTTTAATTTTAATTTTAATTTTAATTTTTGAGTAGTTTTTCTTTAATTTATTAATTGTGGCAATTATTTAGGATTATTTAGTAATTTTGATTTTATAAATTAATTTAGGATTTTAGTTTTAATTTTTGAAAAAAAAAGAAAAGAGAAAAAAAAATTAATTTGGAAGGAAAAGAAAAGGGAAATAAAGATGGTTTCTTTGGGCTGAAATCCTTGGCCCAAATTTTCCCCTTTGTACCCGTCCAAACCCTTCAAAACCCGGCTCAGACCCGTCTCTACCCGTTCCCCCCTCCCCCCAACTAAATCAAACGACCCCGTTTAGTGGGAATTTGATCTCAGCCGTCGAGGTAGGGAGATCGGACGGCTGAGAAGTGAGGTCTTTTTGGTATAAGACTGTCCTAATGCTACCCCCCCCCCCCCTTATCTCACTCATCTCTCTCATTCACCCTTCTCAGAGATGGAACCCTAGTTGCCCTTTCACTCTTCACCGACGGCCACCGCCCAGCCTCCTCTAAACTTTCCAAAAATTACACCATCGCTTCTCCTCCACCTCCCCATCCTAGATCCCCACTTTGTTTCTCCCAAATCCCACCGGAACACTTCAAATATTAGAAACCCTAGCGCCGCCCTAACTTTCTCCGATGGCGGCGCTGACCCCAAACCCTCTCCAAAACCTTACCATACACTCACCATGATCCCTCAAATATTAAACCAACACTGATTTTCCCTAAATCCTCTCCATCTCTCTTTAATTTCAGATCTTAAAACAAAGCCCTAGAATTTGTTCCCGCCATGGATTCCTTATCTAATGGGGTCTGTTTCCGTTGGTTAGGAGTTGATTGTGGCTAAAAGGAGTGTTAGACGTTTGTTCTCGCAAGAACAAACCGACTAACACTCTTTTTTGCTTCAAATCGGAAGGCACCAGGAGTCCATTTCAAGGCCAGTTTCCTGTTTCCTACTAATCTAGGTTTTATTTTCTTTTCCTTTCACTAGCTATTTGATATTCATGATTGTGTCGTGCTCTCCAGTGTTCTTTTTCTTTTGATTGTGTTCGATTTGCTCATTTTCCATGTTTGTTTTTTATTCAAGTCGTTTTAAGTTTCGGATTTTCGTTTTAATTCTCATGTTTGATTTTAAATCTCTTTTTCCTTTGTTCTGTTTTCATTCCTGAATCCGTTTAGTTTGTAGTTTCTTTTTGGTTTGAAACTTTTGTGTGGGCTTATGGTGGATTGGATTTGGTTTACTGTTGAATCCAAAGACAAGAGAAAAATGGGGTTCTATCTAGTTGGAAAGCCCAGGTTTGGGGCTGGACCCTTGGGTCAATTTGACCCATAATTCATTTGGGGTTCAGGGGGGTAAAAACAGGTTGGCTAGGGGGGTAATTTGGGTAGTCTAGGTGAAGAATCTTTTGTTAACTAACTAGGAAGCTTCTTAGAATCTGGGGTGGGGGGCTGTTATGTTAATTTGTTAATTTTATTAAGGGTAGTTCAGCAGAAAGAAAAATCAGCTAAGGATAGGGTGGCAAAAACGAAAATTCAAAAAGGGGCAAAGTGCAAAAATTAGAACCTGAGGCTGCCCTACTTGCCTTGCCTATAAAGGCATCTTTTCCTGCCTTTCAAGGGAGATGGGAGGAGCTGAAGGTATAGAAAATACAGAGGGCTAGAATTTTGAGAGAAAAAAGACTGTTCCATCGATTTTCTTCTTTGATCTTTAAAATTCCAACCTGCTGAAGCAATCTGCGGAACATTTGAGTGTTTGAGGTGGTTTGAACTTGGTTTTAATTTGGGTTTGAAGTTTGCTAGCCAAGTAATGCTTTGCTGGTTTCTGGGTTAATTTCAATACTGGGTTGAATGAATCTGAGGCTAACTTTCTGCTACTGTTGTTGCTGAGCCTACTGATTCTCACTTCTTCTTTGTTTCTTCTCTTTTCCAGGTATATTTTGATCCTTATGGGTGTCACTTGATATGTAACTTGAAGCATGAGTTGAGAATGAGATAAATGTGGTGTTGTTTATGGATTTCACCTCTTTTACTTCAGTTTTATAACCACCATGTAGCTTTGAAGTTTTGATTAATGTGTTTGTCAAAGAATGATTAATTGATTAGATCATGTTAGTTTAGTATAGTGGTTTCCTTCTAATATTGATTATTAGATTCTGTAACTAGTGTTAGATTTCCTCTGTGTGTTCATTTGGCTCTTATCTCTGAGTTTAACTTGTATTAATGCAGTAAGTTAGGCTGTTAAGAATGGCTGCAATTGTCAGATTTGTGGTTGTTGATTATGATGAAGCAGCTTTGCAATAATAAGAAGTAGGAGTTTATCAAATGACTTTTAGTTGAATTCTGTATGTAGAATGTGGACATGGACATGACATTCTGAATCTCTCGTTGATTTATAAGTTAGTTTTCAATTGAGGATCATTTGAAACAAAATTCAAAGCATGAAAAAATGAGTTGGAAAGAAACATTTGCTGATACGTGTTTGTTGAAATTGGTTGAACCAGCTTAACCTGCGAGTGAAATATCCATGTAACAATTTCTGAAAATGTTCAATCTAATGACTGTCTTAATTTATTGTATTAAGTACTCCCAGTAGTTCATGATTTGCAAATATGAAATCTCCCTTTCACTTTTGTTTGCACTCTCATTTCTATACCCATCTTAGTCTTGTTTGCTGCGTTGGTTAATACTTTCCTCCTCGTTGTATTCAGTTAATTAGTAATATCACCCTGTTAACCACATTCTGAATCTTGTTGGTTTGTGCTGTTACCTGGGTTCGATCCTTGACCCATGCGACACTTGACCTGAGCGTGCTTCATGGGAGCTAGGCTCGCCGATTGGGCCTTCCTCTAAGCCCAGCCAATTTTGGACCTGATATATCCTATACCTCATTTAGTCGCAAGTTCAGATGCCGTTAATTTCCACTTAGGCTTCGTTGTTTTATTGCAAGATCTTTGTAGTCGTGTGAGTTACGCCTTGTTAGTTAGTCATGGTCTTCGTGATCATAGTTAGATTTTAGTCTTGGATAAACGGAGGTATGCCATATTAGACAACGCAATTAGCTTATGGCCCTCCGAAGCCTAGTTTGAACACCTTTAATTTTAGAATTGAGGTGCGCCATGCCAAACAAAAATGACAATTGCATGGCCCTCATTTAATTAATCTTGTATTGATCCTTAGAATTCGAGGCGTGCCATTTAGCAAATTTTCATGGCCCTCGCTGTGACGACCCAACCCGTCGTCACATGTTTTACCGCCTCGTTTCCCCATTTTCTATTTCTTTATGCTTCAGTATCAGTATTAGATGTGTTAGAGTTGATTTGGATTGGTTCTAGAAGGAAATGAGTCACTTAGCCTCTTTAAGGAAGGTTTGTTTTGGAAAAGTCAACCGGACGTTGACTTTTGTATTAGAGGGCTCGAATATGAATTTTGATGATTTGGTTAGCTTCGGGGGATGATTTGTGACTTAGGAGTGTGATCAAAAGTGATTTTGGAGGTCCGGAGTAGAATTAGGCTTGAATTGGCAAAGTTAGGATTTTGGCGAATTCCGGTCGATAGGTGAGATTTTGATCCGGGGGTCGGAATGGAATTTCGAGAGTTGCAGTAGCTTCGTTAGGTGATTTGGGATGTGTGCAAAATTTCAGGTCATTCGGAGGTGTTTTGGTTGGGTTTTTGATCGAATGCGTGTTTCGGAAGTTTTGGAAGAACTTAGGCTTGAATTCGATGAGAAATGATGGTTTTAGTGTTGTTTGAGATGTTTTGATGATTGGAGCAAGTTTGAATAAGGTATTGGATCATGTTTGTGTTTTTGGTTGAGGTCCCGGGGGCCTCGAGGTGATTTCGGATGGCAAACGGGATGAAAGTTGAAGTTTGGAGATTTGCAGGTCTGCTGCTATCTGGAATTTTCGCACCTGCGGTTGTGGGACCGCAGGTGCGGTCGCGCAGAAGCGAAGGGAGGATCGCAGAAGCAAATTTCGGGCCTGAGTGTTGTTTCCGCAGAAGCGGTTGGGGGAGCCGAATCTGCGGAGCCGCAGATACGGAAGAGTGACCGCAGAAGCGGATAATTACCGCAGATGCGGTAGTCGCAGAAGCGACAAAGGTATCGCAGATGCGGAAACAACTGATCAGAAGACGTTTTTATTTCCTTCGCGAATTTTGAAGGAGTTCATATTTTTAACTTCGGACTTGGGAGTTTTTGGGCGATTTTGAAGAGGAAATTAAAGGACTTCGATCAGGTAAGCATCCTTGGACTTAGAACATGATTTTATCATGCAAATACATGAAATTAGACTGAAAACTCAAGGAATTAAGGTCAAAAATGGTGGTTTAGGGCTTGAAACCTAAGAGGACAAAAATGGGAATTTGAGGGGTCATTTGGACTCCGATTTTGGTGTTCTTTATATGTATAGACTCGTGGTGAGATAAAGAATCCGTTGATGGAAAATTTACTGATTTTCGAGAAGTGGGCCCGGGGCTCGGGTTTTTGCTAATTTCGGGAATTTCACTATTTTTCGATTGTTTTCGAATGGGTATTGTCCCATTAGCATATTGTGACGTATTCGTTGTGGTTTTGGTCAGATTCGACGCACGAGGAGGTTAATTCGAAAGGCAAGGGCATAGCAAGCTAGGACTTTGGCCAGCTTGAGGTTAGTAATAAATGTGAATGCTGTGTTGAGGGTTTGAAACCCCGAATTTGCACATTGTAGTGCTATGTGAGGTGACTTGCACACCGGATAACGGGCGTGGGGTAGAGCGCCGTCGGGGATTGTCCCGCTTAATAAATATTACTACCTAATTGATTGTAGTTTCGTGATATCCTTATAAAAATGGATTAATTCTCATAATTGGGCTTCGTGCCAACTACTTGAATCCTTCAGGGATTGATTTTACTGGTTTCTTACCATATTTATAGATGTTAAACTCAGTCCTGGTATTTAATACTGTGTTTGGAAACTCAGCCATTTTTCTTAAATTAGAAACTAAATTAATATTTTAAATGAAGTTTGGGGCTGAATATTTTTATACTATTATGTGATTTTTTGGACTGAGTATGGGATTGGGCTGCACGCCGCAGTGGTATAATAATGATATTGATATGAGGCCAAGGGCCTGTTTGATGCCACGAGATGGCTTATTATTGCGCTTGGGCCGTAAGGGGCCCCTCCCGGAGTCTGCACATCCCCAGTGAGCGTCGTCGACGTTAAATAAACGGAGCGGGCTGCACGCCGCAGCGGGGTACTGGAGAGTACCGGTTTATGTGTTGCATTGCATATTTTAATTATCAATTATTCTTTATCTGTTGTGGTATTATTATAATTGTCTTCGCTGTTTTACTGTATTTATAGCTTTACCTTGTATTTATTTGGGATTTCTTATCCTCAGACTTTATTTATATTTATTACTTTCTGGGTTGGAAGTACTCACAATACTCCCTGCACCTTGTGTGCAAATCCAGGTACACCACAGGGTGAGTGAGGATTTGTTTAGCTGAGCAGCAGTATCCGGGAGTATCGAGGTAGCTGCAGGGCGTTCGCAGCCTTGATCTCTCCTATCTATCTTTATCCTTTATTTCGTATTTTTCCTAGACAGACTTGTGATAGGTGAATATTCTGTATTAGAGGCTCATGTTCATGACACCAGATTCTGTGGGCCGATTAGTACTTTTTTATTTTGGGGTTTCGAATGTTAGAAACTATTTCAGAAATTCCGCATTTAATTTGGTATTTTAGTTGTGAATATTTATTTATCACTCTGTGATTAATCGGTCAAGGTTGTCTAAATGGTCGGGCTTGCCTAGCAGTGTGTTGGGCGCCATCACGAGCGGGGTTGGGTCGTGACAAGGTGGTATCAGAGCCTAGGTTACTTGGTCTCGCGAGTCATGAGCCGGTTTAGTAGAGTCTCGTGGATCGGTACGGAGACGTCTGTACTTATCCTCGAGAGGCTGCAGAACCTTTAGGAAATACTTCATATTCTTGAAACTCTTGTCGTGCGGTTTTGTTGAACTGTGAACTAAATCTTTGTTATTCTATTCTCTCACAGATGGTGAGAACACGAACTACCGAACGTGACGGACGACCACCAGTGCCACCTACTGAGGCCGCCAGAGGCCGGGGACGCGGTCGTGGTCGTGGTAGGGGTAGAGTAGCCGGGGCAGCACCTGTTAATCCGATAATTGCCCCAGCTCAGGATCAGGTTCCAGCTGTGGAGACTCCAGCAGCACCTGCTCAGGCACCAGCTGTGCCTATTGTGATTCCGGGTCTTCAGGAGACCTTGGCACAGATCTTGACGGTCTGTACTGGATTGGCTCAGGCAGTTTCAGCTACTACAGCAGCAGCAGCTACTTCACAGATCGGGGGAGGCAATCAGACCCCCGATGCCCGCACACCTGCGCAGGGAATGCAGGGAGTGCAGGGGCTACAGACACCAGAGGCACCTCCAGCTAGCAGGTTGCTCCAGCTCAGGGTTTTGTGGTTCCAACGATGCCAGACGATGAGCAATGTCGTCTCGAGAGGTTTGGTAGACTCCAGCCTCCGACATTCGGTGGTGCTGAGGGCGAGGATGCCCAGAGTTTTCTTGACAGATGCCAGCGTATGCTCCATACGGCAGGGATCCTTGAGTCGAGTGGTGTGGCATTTACTACTTTTCCGTTCACGGGGGCTGCTCTTACTTGGTGGGTGGTCTTTGAGAGGCGTAGGCCTGCCGGTGCAGCACCTCTGACTTGGCAGCAGTTCTCAGCTCTTTTTTTGGAGAAGTATATACCTCAGTCCCGCAGGGAAGAGTTGCGTAGGCAGTTTGAGTGGTTGACACAGGGAGATATGACAGTGACTCAGTACGAGATGAGGTTTTCCCAGCTGGCTCGTCATGCTACTTGGATGGTTCCATCAGATCGTGAGAGGATCAGGAGATTTGTGGATGGTCTTAACTACCATCTCCGTATTCTGATGACTAGAGAGAGAGTACTGGGTGCTACATTTGAGGAGGTGGCAGACATTGCTCGTGAGATTGAGTCAGTTCGCCGTAGAGAGCGAGAGGAGAGGGAGGCTAAGAGGCCTCGTGGATCGGGCAGTTACAGTGGTGCTCCTTCGAGGGGTCAGTTCCAGCAGGGTAGAGGTCGCTCTTTCAGGCCTGCTCAGTCAGCTCGTCCAGAGTATCGTGGGGGATCTTCAGACCGTGGTCATCATGGGCCCTAGCAGGGTCAGACTTCACTCAGCGCCCTCCCAGCTCAGAGTTCATCTCATGCCCCATCAGTTCAGGGTTCTTCCGCGCCGAGTGTATCTGCTAGTCACTCTGGTGCGAGGGGTTCCCGTCAGACCCCATCTCCAGTGCCGGGCAGCTGTTATGAGTGCGGAGAGTTTGGTCACATGAGGAGGCAGTGCCCTCGCCTTCGTGGCAGACAACATCAGCAGAGGAGTCAGCCCTTGACTTCTGCTCCAATTACTTCATCACCCGCCCAGTCAGCTAAGGGTGGAGATCAGGCAGCCAGGGGTCATCCCAGAGGTGGAGATCAATCAGGCGGTGGCCAGGCTCGTTTCTATGCTATGCCGGGCAGGACAGATTCCATTGCTTCAGACGCGGTCATTACAGGTATTATTTCAGTCTATCACAGAGACGCCTCAGTATTATTTGATCCCGGTTCTACCTATTCATATGTGTCTTCATATTTTGCTCATCATTTGGGTAAATCCCGAGGGTGTCTTGCCTTACCTGTTCATGTATCTACCCCGGTGGGCGACAAATATCGTTGTGGACCATGTATACCGGTCATGTTTGGTAACTATTGGGGGTCTAGAGACCCGAGTTGATTTATTTCTATTGAGCATGGTAGACTTCGATGTTATCCTGGGCATGGACTGGTTATCTCCGTGTCATGCTATTCTAGACTGTTATGCTAAGATAGTCACTTTGGCTATGCCGGGTGTACCGCGGATCGAGTGGCGTGGTGTAACTGACTATATTCCTAGCAGAGTTATTTCTTTCATAAAGGCTCAGCGTATGGTTGGGAAGGGTTGTCTTTCCTATTTGGCGTTTGTGAGAGATGTGGGAGCTGAGACTCCTAGCATTGAGTCTATTCCCGTTGTGAGGGAGTTTCCCGATGTGTTTCCTGCAGACCTGTCGAGTATGCCGCCAGACAGGGATATTGATTTCGGTATTGACCTGGTGCCGGGCACTCAGCCCATTTCTATTCCACCATATCGTATGGCACCAGCGGAGTTGAAAGAATTGAAGGAGCAGCTTCAGGAGCTCCTGGATAAGGGGTTTATTCGGCCTAGTGTGTCACCTTGGGGTGCACCAGTTCTGTTTGTGAAGAAGAAGGATGGCACAATGAGAATGTGCATCGATTATAGGCAATTGAACAAGGTAACAATTAAGAACAAGTATCCCCTACCTCGCATTGATGATTTGTTTGACCAGCTTCAGGGAGCGAGGGTGTTCTCCAAGATTGATCTCCGTTCGGGTTACCACCAGCTAAAAATCAGGGACTCAGATATTCATAAGACTGCTTTCAGGACTAGATATGGTCACTATGAATTTCTTGTCATGTCTTTCGGGCTGACCAATGCCCCAGCAACTTTCATGCACCTGATGAACAGTGTGTTCCGGCCTTACCTGGATTCATTTGTCATAGTGTTCATTGATAATATACTGGTATACTCGCGCAGTCAGGAGGAGCACGTGCAGCATTTGCGGGTTGTATTGCAGAGATTAAGGGAGGAGAGGCTTTACGCAAAGTTCTCCAAGTGTGAGTTCTGGCTCGGTTCAGTGGCTTTCTTGGGACACGCAGTGTCTAGTGAGGGTATTCAGGTTGACCCAAAGAAGATAGAGGCGGTGCAGAGTTGGCCTAGACCGACCTCAGCCACAGAGATTCGCAGCTTCCTTGGGTTGGCAGGTTACTATCGTCGGTTTGTGCAGGGTTTTTCCTCTATTGCATCGCCCTTGACCAAGTTGACTCAAAAGGGTGTCTCATTTGTATGGTCGGACGAGTGTGAGGAGAGCTTTCAGAAGCTCAAGAAGGCTTTGACCACAGCTCCAGTGTTAGTCTTGCCATCAGCTTCAGGATCTTATACGGTATATTGCGATGCTTCGAGAGTTGGGATTGGTTGTGTTTTGATGCAAGAGGGTAGAGTTATTGCGTATGCTTCTCGTCAGCTGAAGCCCCATGAGCAGAACTACCCCGTCCATAATTTCTAGCTGCTATAGTCCATACATTGAAGATTTGGAGGCATTACTTGTATGGCGTATCCTCTGAGGTATTCACTGATCATCGCAGTCTTCAGCATTTTTTCAAGCAAAAGGATCTTAGTTTGAGGCTTATGACATTACTATTCTGTATCACCCGGGGAAGGCCAATGTAGTGGCCGATGCTTTAAGCCGGAAGTCGGTGAGTATGGGGAGTTTGGCATACATTCCAGTTGAGGAGAGGCCATTTGCAGTTGATGTTCAGGCCTTGGCCAACCGATTTGTGAGACTAGATATTTCAGAGCCCAGTCGAGTGTTAGCTTGTGTGGTTTCTCGGTCTTCCTTGGAGGAGGCCCATAGCTCGCGGTATTCCATTCATCTGGGTGCCGCGAAGATGTATCAGGATCTTAAACAGCACTATTGGTGGCGGAGGATGAAGAGAGATATCGTGGAGCATGTAGCCCGGTGTCTTAACTGTCAGCAGGTGAAATATGAGCATCAGAGACCGGGTGGCTTGCATCAGCAGATGGTTATTCCTGAGTGGAAGTGGGAGAGGATCACGATGGATTTTGTTACCGAACTCCCACGGACTCTGAAGAAATTTGATGCTATTTGGGTGATTGTAGGCAGGTTGACCAAGTCCACGCACTTCATTCCGGTTTGTACTACTTATTCTTCAGAGCGGCTGGCGGAGATTTATATTCGGGAGATAGTTCGATTGCATGGTGTTCCAGTTTCCATCATATCAGATCGAGGCACTCAGTTCACCTCTCAGTTTTGGCAGGCTGTTCAGCGAGAGTTGGGTACTCAGGTGCAGTTGAGCACAGCTTTTCACCCTCAAACGGACGGGCAGTCCGAGCGCACCATTCAGATATTGGAGGATATGTTACGTGCCTGTGTTATTGATTTTGCAGGGTCATGGGATCGGTTTCTACCACTTGCAGAATTTGCCTACAACAATAGCTATCAGTCCAGCATTCAGATGGCACCGTATGAGGCCTTGTATGGGAGGCGGTGTAGATCTCCAGTTGGTTGATTCGAGCCCGGTGAGGCTAGATTGTTGGGGACAGATTTGGTTCAGGATGCATTGGAGAAGGTGAAGGTNATGGTTTCACGGGATTCAGCCAATTGTCTTGATCGTGGAATATCATTGAGAAATAGGAATCCGGGTTATCAAAGGATTTCCTGCGATTATTTCTAGTATGGAATGAGTCAATCATCCACTTTGGTATCTTATTGAACAAAAATGGTGATATTGTTCCTCCATTGATCAAGAATTTCGATTTTTGGGAAGTATCATGATCGTCCAATAAGAAGGGTTTCAATTTTTTCAAATGAACAATTTGAAGACCTATTGATTCTAACAACTGATTGCAGAGTTGATCATTCGGACCTTTCAATTCATAGATGTAGATCTCGGACCTATGCCGATTGCATGGTGTTCCAGTTTCCATCATATCAGATCGAGGCACTCAGTTCACCTCTCAGTTTTGGCAGGCTGTTCAGCGAGAGTTGGGCACTCAGGTGCAGTTGAGCACAGCTTTTCACCCTCAGACGGACGGGCAGTCCGAGTGCACCATTCAGATATTGGAGGATATGTTACGTGCCTGTGTTATTGATTTTGGAGGATCATGTGATCAGTTTCTACCGCTTGCAGAGTTTGCCTACAACAATAACTATCAGTCCAGCATTCAGATGGCACCGTATGAGGCCTTGTATGGGAGGCGGTGTAGATCTCCAGTTGATTGGTTCGAGCACGGTGAGGCTAGATTGTTGGGGACAGATTTGGTTCAGGATGCATTGGAGAAGGTGAAGGTGATTTAGGAGAGACTCCGTACAGCACAGTCGAGACAGAAGAGTTATGCAGACAGGAAGGTCCGAGACGTATCTTTTATGATTGGTGAGAAGGTCTTGCTGAAGGTTTCACCCACAAAGGGTGTTATGAGATTTGGGAAGAAAGGGAAGCTGAGTCCGCGGTTCATTGGGCCTTTTGAGGTACTTAGGAGGATCGGGGAGGTGGCTGATGAGCTTGCCTTGCCACCTAGCTTGTCGGGCGTCCATCCAGTTTTTCATGTGTCTATGCTCCGAAGTACATTGGGGACCCGTCCCATGTTCTAGATTTCAGTACAGTTCAGCTGGAGGGTGACTTGACTTATGAGGTAGAGCCAGCAGCCATTTTGGATCGTCAGGTTCGGAAGTTGAGGTCAAAGGATGTCGCTTCGGTGAAAGTGCGGTGGAGAGGTCGGCTCGTGGAGGAGGCTACCTGGGAGACCGAGCGGGATATGCGGAGCAGATACCCTCACCTATTTGAGGCATCAGGTATGTTCTTGACTCGCTCGAGGACGAGCGTTTGTTTAAGTTGGGGAGGATGTGACGACCCAATCCGTCGTCACGTGTCTTACCGCCCCGTTTCCCCCATTTTCTATTTCTTTATGCTTCAGTATCAGTATTAGATGTGTTAGAGTTGATTTGGATTGGTTCTAGAAGGAAATGAGACACTTAGCCTTGTCAAGGAAAGTTTGTTTTGGAAAAGTCAACCGGACATTGACTTTTGTGTTAGAGGGCTCGGATATGAATTCCGATGATTTGGTTAGTTTCGGGGGATGATTTTTGGCTTAGGAGTGTGATCAAAAGTGATTTTGGAGGTCCGGAGTAGAATTAGGCTTGAATTGGCAAAGTTAGGATTTTGGCGAATTCCGGTCGATAGGTGAGATTTTGATCCGGGGGTCTGTTGCAGTAGTTTCGTTAGGTGATTTGGGATGTGTGTGCAAAATTTCAGGTCATTTGGAGGTGTTTTGGTTGGGTTTTTGATCGAATGTGTGTTTCGGAAGTTTTGGAAGAACTTAGGCTTGAATTCGATGAGAAATGATGGTTTTAGTGTTGTTTGAGATGTTTTGATGATTGGAGCAAGTTTGAATAAGGTATTGGATCATGTTTGTGTTTTTGGTTGAGGTCCCGGGGGCCTCGGGGTGATTTCGGATGGCTAACGGGATGAAAATTGAAGTTTGGAGATTTCAGGTCTGCTGGTAGCGGTCACGCAGAAGCGAAGGGAGGATCGCAGAAGCGAATTTCGGGCCTGGGTGCTGTTTCCGCAGAAGCGGTTGGGGGAGCCGCAAATGCGGAAGAGTGACCGCAGAAGCGGTTTTGGATTTTTAAGGAGATTCCGCAGAAGCGGATAATTACCGCAGATGCGGTAGTTGCAGAAGCGACAAAGGTACCGCAGATGCGGAAACAACTGATCAGAAGAGGTTTTTATTTCCTTCGCGAATTTTGAAGGAGTTATATTTTTAACTTCGGACTTGGGGTGTTTTTGGGCGATTTTGAAGAGGAAATTCAAGGACTTCGATCGGGTAAGCATTCTTGGACTTAGAACACGATTTTATCATGCAAATACATGAAATTAGACTGAAAACTCAAGGAATTAAGGTCAAAAATGGCGGTTTAGGGCTTGAAACCTAAGAGAACAAAAATGGGAATATGAGGGGTCATTTGGACTCCGATTTTGGTGTTCTTTATATGTATTGACTCGTGGCGAGATAAGGAATCCGTTGATGGTAAATTTACTGATTTTTGAGAAGTGGGCCCGGGGCTCGGGTTTTTGCTAATTTCGGAAATTTCAATGTTTTTCGATTGTTTTCGATTGGGTATTGTTCCATTGGCTTATTGTGACGTATTCGTTGTGGTTTTGGTCAGATTCGACGCACGAGGAGGTGAATTCGAAAGGCAAGGGCATAGCAAGCTAGGACTTTGGCCAGCTTGAGGTTAGTAATAAATGTAAATGCTGTGTTGAGGGTTTGAAACCCCGAATTTGCACATTGTAGTGCTATGTTGAGGTGACTTGCACGCCGGATAACGGGCGTGGGGTAGCGCACCGTCGGGGATTGTGACTTGGTCCGTCCCGCTTAATAAAATTACTACCTAATTGATTGTAGTTTTGTGATATCCTTATAAAAATGGATTAATTATCATAATTGGGCTTCGTGCCAACTACTTGAATCCTTCAGGGATTATTTTTACTGGTTTCTTCCCATATTTCTAGATATTGAACTTAGTCCTGGTATTTAACATTGTTTTGTAAACTCAGCCATTTTTCTAAAAGTAAAAACTAAAGTAATATTTTTAAATGAAGTTTGGGCTGAATATTTTTATATTATTGTGCCAAAAGGCTTATGTGACTTTGGA
Organism: Nicotiana attenuata; assembly: GCF_001879085.1. Classification (NCBI taxonomy): domain Eukaryota; kingdom Viridiplantae; phylum Streptophyta; class Magnoliopsida; order Solanales; family Solanaceae; genus Nicotiana; species Nicotiana attenuata. Next base: position 20,479 of record NW_017678381.1, read on the forward strand.
CTGAGTATGGGATCGGACTGCACGCCGCAGTGGTATGAAATTGATATTGATATGAGGCCGAGGGCCTAGTTGATGCCACGATATGGCTTATTATTGCGCTTGGGCCGTAAGGGGCCCCTCCTGGAGTCTGCACACCCCCAGTGAGCACCGTCGACGTTAAATAAACGGAGCGGGCTGCACGCCGCAGCGGGGTACTGGAGAGTACCGGTTTATGTGTTGCATTGCATATTTTAGTTGTCATTTATTCTTTATCTGTTGTGGTATTATTATAATTGTCTTCGCTATTTTACTGTATTTATAGCTTTACCTTGTGTTTATTTGGGATTTCTTATCCTCAGACTTTATTTATATTTATTACTTTCTGGGTTGGAAGTACTCACAATACTCCTTGCACCTTGTGTGCAGATCCAGGTACACCACAGGGTGAGTGAGAATTTGTTTAGCTGAGCGGCAGTATCCGGGAGTATCGAGGTAGTTGCATGGCGTTCGCAGCCTTGATCTCTCCCATCTATCTTTATCCTTTTATTCGCATTTTTCCTAGACAGACTTGTGATAGGTGAATATTCTCTATTAGAGGCTCATGTTCGTGACACCAGATTCTGTGGGCTGATTAGTATTTTTATTTTGGGGTTTCGAATGTTAGAAATTATTTAAGAAATTCCGCATTTAATTTGGTATTTTAGTTGTGAATATTTATTTATCCTCTGTGATTAATCGATCAAGGTTGTCTAAATGGTCGGGCTTGCCTAGCAGTGTGTTGGGCGCCATCACGACCGGGGTTGGGTCGTGACAAGGTGGTATCAGAGCCTAGGTTACTTGGTCTCGCGAGTCATGAGCCGGTTTAGTAGAGTCTCGTGGATCGGTACGGAGACGTCTGTACTTATCCTCGAGAGGCTGCAGAATCTTTAGGAAAACTTCACATTCTTAAAACTCTTGTCGTGCGGCTTTGTTGAACTGAAAACTAAACTTCTACTATTCTATTCTCTCACAGATGGTGAGGACACGAGCTACCGGACGTGGCGGACGACCACCAGTGCCACCTACTGAGGCCGCCAGAGGCCGTGGTCGTGGTTATGGCAGAGGTAGAGCAGCCGGGGCAGCACCTGCTGACCCGTTAGTTGCCCCAGCTCAGGATCAGGCTCCAGCTGTGGATACTCCAGCAACACCTGCTCAGGCACCAGCCGTGCTTATTGTGATTCCGGGCCTTCAGGAGACCTTGGCACAGATATTAACGGTCTGTACTGGCCTGGCTCAGGCAGTTTCAGCCACCACCGCAACAGCAGCTACTTCACAGACCGGGGGAGGCAATCAGACCCCCGTTGCCCGCGCACCTGCGTAGGGAGTGCAGGGACTACAGACACCAGAGGCACCTCCAGCTCAGCAGGTTGCACCAGCTTAGGGCTTCGTGGTTCCAGCTATGCCAGACGATGAGCAGCGTCGTCTTGAAAGGTTTGGTAGACTCCAGCTTCCGATATTCGGTGGTGCTGAGGGCGAGGATGCCCAGGGTTTTGTTGACAGATGTCAGCGTATGCTCCGTACGGTAGAGATCCTTGAGTCGAGTGGTGTGGCATTTACTACCTTTCAGTTCACGGGGGCTGCTCTTACTTGGTGGGAGGACTTTGAGAGGCGTAGGACTGCCGGTGCAGTACCTCTGACTTGGCAGCAGTTCTCCGCTCTTTTTCTGGAGAAGTATGTACCTCAGTCCCACAGGGAGGAGCTGCGTAGGCAATTTGAGTGGTTGACACAGGGAGATATGACAGTGACTCAGTACGAGATGAGGTTTTCCCAGCTGGCTCGTC
>NW_017678382.1:2500-6554 GCF_001879085.1 Nicotiana attenuata
CCTGAATTTGTTTAAGTTCCAAGTTTTTCTTGAACATGTTCCTTCTACTCTCACTATGCTTCAAATCAGTTTCTTCACTCTGTTGTTTCGAATTTGCTATTGTATTTGTTTGCTTTCTCATGAGTTTCTGAAAGAAATCTCTGAGCCCGTTGCCTCCTTATCTCTGATTCGAGTTGGAAACCCTAGAATTTGGGGGTTTTACCAAGGTTTGAGCAAATGTTTGAACTGGGGTTCTATTTTGGAACCCTTAACTCTTTTAGACTCATTTTGAGTCTATGAGCTGAGTTTGAACTCCTTTGTTTACGACTCTGAACTTTTTCTATGCTAGACTCTTCTACTGATTAGCATGATAGTTCTTCGTGTTTAAGCATGGTTGTATGTTTTTATATGTGTGATGAATTCTTTCTTCTGAAAAGGTTTTCCAACTTATGATTGATTAAAATCTTATTTTTAGGGTTTGATTGATTGTTACTGATTTTCCTTAAGTAAAACCTTTCTTCCCCCTTTTTCTGACTGGGTTCACTCACACCAAGTATTTGGACTTCTGATTTCGTGGCTGTTAGTTGACTCTCTTTCCTTAATTATACAACCGTGTACTGTCAAAACCCTGCCCTTAAATAACTATTATGTATTTACCCCTCTTGTACTGCTTTGAAAAGAGTTTGATTAATTTATTTCCTTAATTAGTTATGCCCGTTTGAATCTGAACCCCTTAATTAAGGGAGATTTTCGTGTAATTGATTAGCAATCAGCTTTCAAAATTATTTCTTGCCTTGTTTCTGCCTGCTTTCTACACTATAAATACATGACTCCTTAAGGAGAAAGGGACAAACTCGTAAAAAAATCACAATCACGATTCTCTTCTGAACTTATACTTAGAGCATTCTTGCTTCTTGTCTGCACTTTGGCTTTTACAAGACTACTGCTTCTCTTTACTTGCTTCTTTGAAACTAGTATGTCCAAAATTAATTCCAGTATCACCCCAATGTGTTTATTTACCGTCTTGTATACATGTCTACTTTCTACCCTTTGTAAAGTGTAACATCTGATTTAAAATGCCTATATGTTATTGTCTGCTTCTTTTCCTTATGAACAATTGCTCCCTACCCCATTACCCCTATGTGTTTATAGTTTCATCATTATTGTTTACTTTGCCGTTCATGTTCAGTGATTAGCTATGTGTGTTTTTTTCTTTACAACTGTTTCTATTATAAATCCCTACCCCTATCCCCCTCTATGTACTGAGTTAAGGTTTTGGCCTGGCAGTACCCAAATTACTGCTCAGGTCTGAACTTGATCTTCAATAGATCCTAACTCCTAAGATTTGGCTGACAGGCTGGTCAGGGGGTGTGCCAGCATCCTAATTGCTAGGCATGACCACTAGCCTGCCATGGCCTTCCCTGATTCCTCCTCTGTTGCACTTACACTTACTCTTAGACTCTAAGTTCTGCCCCCTCCTATGAGCCTTGCCTTGGGAACCTTGAGTTCCCTCTGAACTTGGACATTTGAGGACTGGCCTTTCCACACTGCACTATATTTCTACAATGATATTTGGGGTGTAAGCATTTCCTGGAGTTCAGGAAACTCCTTGGAACTTTGACACATCCCAAATGAGAGAAAGGCTTTGGAGAATCTGGTCCTTGGAAGTTGGTTTATTCCATACGTCAGACTAGGAGTCTGAATTGGGATCTCCTTGGTTGGAATTTTAATTTCTGATGTATTTTATTCATTCACTTTTCTGGATTCATTCAAGTTGTAATAACCTTGTAATGACTTATGGGGTGTATAGTAAAATGGGGGGAAGGACTTTCATGTTATGCATATGGGGTAGATTCATGCTTTAGGTTTACTTCTGCAATTATAAGTCATTCATTACTGCATATAGAAATCCTGACTATAAGTTATTCATTATTGCATCCTGTTCATAAGTCATTCATCACTGCATATAGAAATCCTACCTATAAGTTTGTAACGACCCGACCAGTCATTTTGCATTTTTAAACCCCGTTTCCTTAAATAAGACTTCCCGCACTTGCTTATGCTAATTTATTACTTGCGGGGATGGGTGGTTCGGAAGTTAGAAGAGCTTTGAGCAAGAATAAGTCTAGTTGCTTCTTTAAGTTTCTTTAAAAAGGCCAAGTTTGACTTCGGTCAATATTTTGGGAAAACGGACCCAGAATCATGATTTGACAATTTCTGAGGGTCCGTGGAAAAATATGGGACCTGGGCGTATGCCGAGAATCGAATTCCGAGGTCCCTAGCCCGAGTAATGAATTTTTATGTGAAATTGTTAAGTTAAAGTTTCAAAGGTTTAAAGAAACTAAGAAATCATTGTTTTCCTAGGTATCGTGTTCGGATCTCGATTCCGAAACTTGGTACAAGTCCGAAATATCAGCTAAGACTTACCCGTAAAATTTGGTGTCAATCCGAGTAGTTTAAGGGCATTTTGACCCGTTGGAGGAGAATTAAGAACTTGAAGTTCAATGATTTGATTCATTTGGTTTTGGGGTTGATTCCCCGATTTAGCGTTGTTTTGAGTGTTTCGAGGGTTCGAGTAGGTCCGCCTTGTGATTTCAGACTTTTCGGTATGTTCGGGCGGGGCACGGGAGCCTCGAGCGTCAAACGAGCGAGGCTCGAGTGAAGTTAGAATTTGGAAAACGACTGAAGCTTGCTGCTTCTGTCATAACCGCATCTGCGGTTCTTGGACCGCAGAAGCGGGACCGCAGATGCGGTCAATAGTTCGCAGAAGCGGAGAAGGCGCAGGCCAGGGTAAACAGCAAAAGCGGCCCAGGGACCGCAGAAGCGATTCCGCCTATGCGGCCCCCAGACCGCAGAAGCGGTCGAGCCCCAAATCCCAAAAGCCGTAGAAGCGGAAATACTTCCGCAGATGCGAAAATAACTGGGGGCAGAAGGGTTCATTAATACGCACCCAAACTCATTTCCTCCACATTACTCTTAACACTTAGGCGATTTTGGTGATTCCAAAGAGGAGGTTTCAACATAACATTGCAAGGTAAGTAATCCCCACTCATTTTTAGTTCAAATACATAAACATTAGGTAGATTTAACACTAAAAATTAGGTAAAATCAAGGGATTTGAGCTAGACCTAGGGTTTAATGAAAACTAAGATTTTATCACATAATTCGCCATGTAGTGAACTAGAAATCATATATTTGTGATCCTTAGGTGATAGAGAACAACTTCCTTCGAAAAATCTCGGAGTCCGGGCACGTGGGCCCGGGGTCGGAATTTAGGAAACTTGTGTAAATGGTTAGGAAATTGCTTATATAGCTAGAATTCAACCTTGTAAGCCTTTATTTACTAGTTCTTACTTCGTTTGATTAGTTTGGGATTGTCCGGCTTCGAATTAAGGACTTGGGCTCGTTCTTGGACATTGGAAGTGCACTTTGGAGCGAGGTGAGTCTCCTTTCTAACCTCGTAAGAGGGAATTATCCCCATAGGATTATAAATGAGTAATTGTTGTTAAATGCGGGGGCTACGTACGTACTAGGTGACGAGAGTCCGTGCGTAGCTACTATAATGATAATTGTTCGGGTAGTTTAGGACCCACGTCATGTCTAATTGGGAAATATCTCTTATTTTAAATTGCCAATATGATCATTTTGATTTGCTAGAGACTTGAGGAAATGAGAGGTGGACGTATGAGTTTGTTGAGCCTTGGTAGGAATTCCCTTGTATGTAATTGAGCCTTATGTGTTTTTCTTGATATTTTCTTGATGATTATGGATCGGGCCGATCGCCTCGGTGATAATAGATGCATCTATGGTTCGTGGCGCTCGACCCTCGGCAGTGCACAATTTATTTTTCTGTTGGAGCGGGCCGTCGACCTCGGCATGATTGTGCATGATTTATATGCTTACAGTTAGATATGACGTGATCACTTGTTTAATATGAAAAAAGGGAAAAACGGTAGTTTAATTATGTCAAGAACGTGAATAAGACTCTTCTCTTAAACTTGTGTTATTAGAAATTCTTCATGCTGTATATCTCACTTTATTATTATATTATCTTGACCTTAGTAAGTATCAAGTC
>NW_017678382.1:7988-18139 GCF_001879085.1 Nicotiana attenuata
TACCAAGGAATTTCATCCAAAATACAGCCGCACAACAATCCTCACATGACAACCACAACCATCTAAAGAGTTTGTTTCTTCACTAGAAGCAAGTGTTTGATGTTTGAATATAAAGTCCGTGATCACTTTGGGAATCACTTCAAACACTTGTGGAATTGTTTAGAGGTTGAGGTAGTAGAGTTTGGAGACGGAAGTTTGAGTTAAAGTACGTGAAAAAATAGACGTATCAATCGTTTAATAAAGTGAACGATGGTCGACCACACAAGCCGCCTAAGTGCCGCAGTCTCATTAAGGTGGAAAAGATGGCTTTGCGCTCAATAGGTAATCTCGCGATAATGCGAAAATATCTTCTTACGGATATGGCCATCCTTTCATGCTCGTATTAGATGAAATGGCTTTACATGAGTATGTGTGACTTGCAACTAGGCGGACATCCGTAGTAAGGTCTTTCAATTTGATCATGTAAAATCTAATTGCGCATTTATGCCATAGCTAATATTGCGTGAGGAGCAGAGAACAAGACGAGATAAGAACAAGTTTTGGCAATTTCTACATTTTTTTGACTCTAAATTTTCTTAGAGCAAGCACATCATATAAAGATTCTGTCAATCCTGGTGACTGTGTCTTTGAGCTTATGTACCACTAGAACTTTGTATTCCAATGTATACTCTCGTAAGACAGTTAATATCTATCTAAAAAACATACAACCGTTAAAATGGCTAGATACCATCAACACGCTCGGACCGTACTTCAATTCATCTATGTATACGACTATCAATCGCTATAAAACTATAATTCCCTCATCATCTTTTTAAATCACCCTAGTCTCACTCCCACAAAGAATTGTTCATATAACAATTCCAAACTTGTCGATTTTTGACGAAACTCTATTTTTCTTCAATTCGTTTAGCGACTTAAGCTTTCAACCCTTTTGGTACCTTGTTATTCCATGATCTTAAATATTTGTTAACCTTCAAGGTACCATGATTAACACTACCTTTATTGCTTCCAAATATAATCTCAATTTTCGAGCTTTTATCAAATGATTACGACGTTAACTCTCACGTATGAAACTTCGGGTGTAACATCATTCCCCCCTTTGGAACATTCGTCCTCGAATGTTGACTGATACGCTTATCAGTTTCATAAACTATGGCTCTTACGAATACTTTAATGTTCATCTTGCCATCTAAGCAACTGTTTGTGAATAAATCTAAACGCTTGGGCATTCCCCCCTTTTAGGCCTCTTTGTCACGCCATGACATGTGGTCGGAATTCTTCCAACATCGTAACATTTGCTACCTTATGTCATGCAGTATGTACGACTGTGTTCTTGTATGAGCGCCTAGCGACTCTTCTTCCCTTTTTCCTCCATCTTTTAGCCAATCTCTAAGCCTCACTTTATGAACATATACAGAATTATGACAAGCTGTCCCTCTAGGCTTCTATAGGTGTACTGATATCTTTCGCTTGGTACTTTATCGAACTTAAGACTATTGTTATCTCTTGTTTCATAGCCTTGTATATATATCCTTATGGATTTACTACATCTAGGTAGGTTATACTATACTATAAAACTTACTTCGGTTTATTATTACCGAGGTTTGCTACCCAACTCCGCACAGCTCAGTCCAGGCAGAAGAGTTACACGGACCAAAAGGCACGTGATGTATCATTCACGATTGGCGAGAAGGTTCTCTTGAAAGTCTCGCCAATGAAGGGCATTATGAGGTTTGGGAAGAAGGGCAAGCTAAGCCCAAGGTTTATTGGCCCCTTTGAGGTGTTGAGGCGAGTTGGAGAGGTTGCCTATGAGCTTGCTTTACCTCCCAGTTTATCAGGAGTTCATCCAGTCTTCCATGTATCGATGCTTCGGAAGTATCATGCCGACCATTCTCACGTGTTGGATTTCAGTATCATTCAGTTAGATGAGAGCTTGGGCTACGAGGAGGAGCCAGTTGCCATTGTTGATAGACAGGATCGCCAGTTGAGGTCCAAGAGGATTTCTGCGGTAAGAGTCCAGTGGGGGGGCTAACCGGTCGAGGAGGCGACCTGGGAGTCCGAGGAGGACATGCGGAGCAGATATCCCCACTTATTCAGCAGTCCAGGTACTTTTCTATGTCCGTTCGAGGACGAACGTTTGTTTAAGAGGTGGAGAATATAATGACCCGACCGGTCGTTTTGCATTTTTGAATCCCGTTCCCTTAAATAAGACTTCCCGCACTTGCTTATGCTAATTTATGACTTGCGGGGATGGGTGGTTCGGAAGTTAGAAGAGCTTTGAGCAAGAATAAGTCTAGTTGCTTCTTTAAGTTTCTTTAAAAAGGCCAAGTTTGACTTCAGTCAATATTTTGGGAAAACGGACCCAGAATCGTGATTTGACAATTTTTGAGGGTCCGTGGGAAAATATGGGACCTGGGCGTATGCCCAGAATCGAATTCTCAGGTCCCTAGCCCGAGTAATGAATTTTTATGTGAAATTGTTAAATTAAAGTTTCAAAGGTATAAATAAACTAAGAAATCATTGTTTTCCTAGGTATCATGTTCGGATCTCGATTCCGAAACTTCGTACAAGTCCGAAATATCAGCTAAGACTTACCCATAAAATTTGGTGTCAATCCGAGTAGTTTAAGGGCATTTTGACCCGTTGGAGGAGAATTAAGAACTTGAAGTTCAATGATTTGATTCATTTGGTTTTGGGGTTGATTCCCCGATTTAGCGTTGTTTTGAGTGTTTCGAGGGTTCGAGTAGGTCCGCCTTGTGATTACAGACTTGTCAGTATGTTCGGGCGGGGCACGGGAGCCTCGAGCGTCAAACGAGCGAGGCTATGGTGAAGTTAGAATTTGGAAAATGATTGAAGCTTGCTGCTTCTGTCATAACTGCATCTGCGGTTCTTGGACCGCAGAAGCGGGACCGCAGATGCGGTCAATAGTTCGCAGAAGCGGAGAAGGGGCAGGCCAGGGGAAACCGCAAAAGCGTCCCAGGGACCGCAGAAGCGATTCCGCCTATGCGGCCCCCAGACCGCAGAAGCGGTCGAGCCCCAAATCCCAAAAGCCGCAGAAGTGGAAATTCTTCCGCAGATGCGAAAATAACTGGGGGCAGAAGGGTTCATTAATACGAACCCAAACTCATTTCCTCCACATTACTCTCAACACTTAGGCGATTTTGGTGATTCCAAAGAGGAGGTTTCAACATAACATTGCAAGGTAAGTAATCCCCACTCATTTTTAGTTCAAATACATAAACATTAGGTAGATTTAACACTAAAAATTAGGTAAAATCAAGGGATTTGAGCTAGACCTAGGGTTTAATGAAAACTAAGATTTTATCACATAATTTGCCATGTAGTGAACTAGAAATCATATATTTGTGATCCTTAGGTGATAGAGAACAACTTCCTTCGAAAAATCTCGGAGTCCGGGCACGTGGGCCCGGGGTCGGAATTTAGGAAACTTGTGTAAATGGTTAGGAAATTGCTTAAATAGCTAGAATTCAACCTTGTAAGCCTTTATTTACTAGTTCTTACTTCGTTTGATTAGTTTGGGATTGTCCGGCTTCGAATTAAGGACTTGGGCTCGTTCTTGGACATTGGAAGTGCACTTTGGAGCGAGGTGAGTCTCCTTTCTAACCTCGTAAGAGGGAATTGTCCCCTTAGGATTAATGTTTGAGTGTTTGTTGCTAAATGCGGGGACTACGCACGCGTTAGGTGACGAGAGCCCGTGCGTAGCTACTACTATGATAAATGTCCGGGTAGCTTAGGACCTACAACATGCCTATTAAATATATCTCTTATGTTAAATCGTTGTTATGAACATCTAGCGTGTACTAGAGACTTAAAAGGGGATAGGAGCATACTTGTATAGTTAATTAAGTTTGATTTGGTATTCTTGACCATTTATGTGCCATGTGTGTGAACTTGATGTTTCATCCTTATTTGTGGATCGGGCCGATCGCCTCGGTATGAATAGATACATCTATAGGCGCGTCGTCGACCCTCGGCAAGTGCACAGTTTATTTCTGTTGGATCGGGCCGTCGCCTCGGTATTATGTGCGCATGTAAATTGTGGAAAAGCCTATACATGCTTTAATTTGCCATTATCTCCTATGATAAATTGTAAACTTAATGCTGTAAAGTTCTTGACTTATACCACTTGCCATAAACTGTTGATACTTGTAAATTCCATGATTTGATTACATCATACTTATATATATATGTATTAATTGACCTTAGTAAGTATCGAGTCGACCTCTCGTCTCTACTTCTTCGAGATTAGACAAGATACTTACTGGGTACATATTGTTTATGTACTCATGCTACACTTCTGTACTTAAATGTACAGGATTTGAGGCAGGTGGATCCTAACCAGTATTTGAAGTCATGCTATATATTTGCTTTTAAGTGAGGAGGCATGTGTGAGCCGTAACTGTTGTTTGATTCTCCCCTATTTGATTATGTGTTTTGTTTGTCGCCTAGACTTTTATCCTTTTAAAACTTCTGAAAGGCCCCAACTCCTTCCCCTTTAGGATTAGTGGTCTCAGTGCCTCCGGGACTGATAGGATTGGGACGGGTAATAGCATGCAATAAGTAACGATACTATTCCGCGCTTCAATACATTAACGGGGTGGGAAGGGTATATATGTATATGATGATCACACGATAACACCACGCGTATAATTGGTTACCGGGTGTTGTGTGGATGATCCATGTTATTTGTAAACCTAGGACCCCTTCTCCTTATGTACTTTCGTTATTGTTTTTTTTAAACTGTCAATTTTCAGCTCTTTAAACCTTGTATTTTGCTTCACGTCATCTAAAACCTCTTTGAATTTCCAGTATTGTTTCCTTTTAAAACTTCCGCCCATTTCGCTTCTTTCGTCTGATTGTTCGCATTCGCTATTTGATCCTTATTTTCTGCACTTATACATTCTTTGAAACAACTATGACACCACCTATTTTCTGACTCCAGCATGCTTATTTAACCTTTATACATTCCTACTTGTAATCATTATGTGGAAGTTTTCTTGTATGCTTATTTGTTTTAAAGTCACAATTATAACATGGCCGGGAACTACACTAGTGGATCTTGGAAGGGTGCCTAACACCTTCCCCCTGAGATAATTTCAAGCCCTTACCCATTCTCTGGTTCTTCTTCCTTTTAAATTTTTTGGTGTCCTAATTCACTTAATCATTAGGTGGCGACTCTTCTAAATCTCAAACCCAAATTCCCAAAAGGAATAGAGTTGTCCGCCCAAAATGTCGTAAACCTGATTTCGCCTTTTAAAAGAGGAAAAAGGGGGCGTCGACACCAATGTGGTGGCCGATGCTTTGAGTCGCCGGGCGGAGAGTTTGGGGAGTTTGGCTTATCTACCAGCAGCGGAGAGGCCCATGGAGATGGATGTTCAAGCCTTAGCCAACCAGTTTGTGAGATTGGATCTTTCGGAGCCCAATCGTGTCCTTGCTTGTGTGGTTTCTCGGTCTTCCTTGTTTGATCGTATCCGGAAGCGTCAGTTTGATGACCCTCATTTGCGTGTCCTCAAGGACAAGGTTCTGCGAGGTGATGCCAGAGATGTGACCAATGGTGATGACGGGGTATTGAGGATGCAGGGTCGGATTTATGTACCCAATATTGATGGGCTTCGGGAGTTGATTCTAGAGGAGGCCCATAGTTCGCAGTATTCTATCCATCCGGGTGCCGCGAAGATGTACCAGGATTTGAGACAGCACTATTGGTGGAGGCGGATGAAGAAGGATATAGTTGGGTTCGTAGCTCGGTGCCTTAATTGTCAGCAGGTAAAGTATGAGCACCAGAGACCGGGTGGGTTGCTTCAGCCGATAGAGATTCCGGAGTGGAAGTGGGAGCGGATCACCCTGGACTTCGTAGTTGGGCTCCCGCAGACTTTGAGGAAGTTTGATGCAATTTGGGTGATCGTGGATCGGCTGACCAAGTCCGCGCATTTCATTCCTATGTGTACCACCTATTCTTCGGAGCGGTTGGTAGACATTTATATCCGAGAGATTGTCCGTCTGCATGGTATTCCGGTTTCTATCATTTCAGATAGAGGTACTCAATTCACATCATGGTTCTGGAGGGCCGTACAACATAAGTTGGGCACTCGGGTGGAGTTGAGCACAACATTTCACCCCCAGACGGACGGACAGTCCGAGCGCACTATTTAGATTCTTGAGGATATGCTCCGTACGTGTGTGATGGAGTTTGGAGGTTCTTGGGATCAGTTCTTGCCACTGGCTGAGTTTGCCTAAAACAACAGTTACCAGTCCAGCATTCAGATGGCACCGTATGAGGCCTTGTATAGTAGGCGGTGTAGATCCTTGGTGGGTTGGTTCGAGCCGGGCGAGGCTAGATTATTGGGAACAGACTTGGTTCAGGATGCTTTGGAGAAGGTTAAGGTGATTCAGGATAGACTCCGTACAGCCCAGTCCAGACAGAAGAGTTATGCGGACCGGAAGGTTCGTGATGTTTCCTACATGATCGGAGAGCGGGTCTTACTTCGGGTCTCGCCTATAAAAGGCGTCATGAGATTTGGGAAGAAAGGGAAATTGAGTCCGAGGTTTATTGGTCCTTTTGAGATATTGCGGTGTGTTGGGGAGGTTGCTTATGAGCTTGCCTTACCTCCCATCTTGGCAGGAGTTCATCCGGTATTTCATGTTTCGATGCTCCGAAGGTATCACGGTGACCCGTCACACGTGTTGGATTTCAATTTAGTCCAGTTGGACAAGGATCTATCTTACATTAAGGAGCCAGTGGCGATATTGGACAGGCAGGTTCGGAAGCTGAGGTCAAAGAACATTGCATCAGTGAAGGTTCAGTGGCGGGGTCAGCCGGTCGAGGAGGCGACTTGGGAGACCGAGCAGGATATGCAGCCGTTACCCTCATCTTGTCACCACTTCAGGTATGTCTCTATGCTCGTTCGAGGACGAACGGATGTTTTAAGAGGGGGAGGATGTAACGACCCGGTCAGTCGTTTTAAGAATTAACGCCTCGATACCCTATTAACTGCATTCCCCGTGTTTGTTTCAGCTACTGTGAGTTGTCGAGAGGATTCGTTTTGAGTTTCGGAGTGTTTTGGGACATTTAGTCCCTAAATGAGAGCTTAAGCTTTAGAATTTGGACCGTAGCTGGAGCAGTGTGAAGACGGCCTCGGAATGTAATTCCGTCGATTCTGTTAGCTTCGTTGGGTGATTTCGGGCTTAGGAGCGTGTTCGAATTGTGTTTTGGAGGACCGTAGCTTAATTAGGCTTGAAATGCCGAAAGTCGAATTTTTGAAGTTTCCGGTTCGATAGTGAGATTTTGATATCAGGGTCGGAATGGAATTCCAGAAGTTGGAGTAGGTCAGTTGTGTCATTTCAGACGTGTGTGCAAAATTACAGGAAATTCGGACGAGGTTTGATAGGCTTTTGGATCGAAAGCAGAAATTGGAAGTTTTGGAAATCCTTAGGCTTGGATTGGAGAGTGATTTGTGGTTTTAGCGTTGTTTGATGTGATTCGAGGGTCGGAATAAGTTCGTATGATGTTTTACGATTAATTGGCATGTTTGGTTGAGGTCTGGGGGGCCTCGGGTGAGTTTCGGGTGCTTAACGGAAGTTGAATTGGACTTACGAGAAAATCTGAAGGTTGCTGAAGTTCTATCATAACCGCACCTACGGTTAGGGGACCGCAGGTGCGTGATCGCAGAAGCGATTGAGGAGCCGCAGATGCGGCTATGCTCTTCCGCAGGTGCGATAGTTTGAGCGCACCTGCGAGACCGCAGGTGCGGTAGAAGAAGCGCAAGTGCGGCCCAGTGCAACTAATTAAATCTCGCAGATGCGTACCTAGGACCGTAGGTGTGGGTCCGCAGGTGCGAGGAAATGGTTGCAGGTGCGGAATCCCTGGGCCAGAACCTATATAAAGGTTCGGTCGCGATTTTTGCCCATTTCTTCACCATTTTCATCCGATTTTTGAGATTTTTGGGAGGTTTTTGAGAGAGGATTCAAGAGAGCTTCGAGGAGGTAAGATTTTTGGAACCCAAACTCGTTATTATTGTATTTTCTACTGATTTGGGCAAGGAATATAGGGGAAATAAGGGTTAAATTTGGGGGTTTAGGGTTTGAAATTGGAGACTTGGAATTGGGGATTTGAGGGGTTGTTTGTGGTCCGATTCTCGTATTTTTGGTATGTATGAACTCGTGAGAGTGTGGGGATTCTGAATTTTTAAATTTTACCCGATTCCGAGATGTGGGCCCAAGGGACTTTTTGGGCGATTTTCCTAATTTCGCGTATTAGCTTCGAATTAATTAGTTGAATTAGTTACTTGAAGTTATATTTACATTATGCAATTACTTTGAATAGATTTGGGCCATTTGGAGTCGGGTACTCGTGGCAAGAACGTGGTATCGAGTTGATTGAGCTGGTTCGAGGTAAGTGGCTTGCCTAACCTTGTGTGTGGGAACTCCCCTTAGGATTTGGTATTGTTGATATATGAAATGCCTTGTACGTGAGGTGAGGAGTGCGTACATGTGCTAATTGTTGAAAATCCTGTTTTCATTAAGTAACTATAATTGTATATTTCTTCCCTGTTTGCACTACTTGAAATTTAAGCCTACTGTTAGCTTAGGAAAGCATGTCTAAATGACTCAATTGTTTTACTTGCTCAAACTGCTTTATCTGAATTCTGTGCAGCATGCTAGGTTAGAAATACCTGTTTACCTTGGTATAGAATTGGATTGAATTGAATATTCTTCGTGTTATTGTTGTGTGTTTACTTTGGGACTACGGGCGATTTCCCGGTATATTCCCCTTGCATGTTTATTTGGGACTACGGATTGATATTCCGGTAGATCCCCCTGCACAGTTATATGGAACTACGGGACTGCACCCGGTAGATTCCCCCAGTACTGGGTATTTACATTTGGGACTACAGATCGGGATTCATGTAGATCCCCACGCACTATGAGTTGGACTACGGGACGACACCCGGGAGATCCACTGATATTTACATTAAGGGACTACAGGACGGTATCCTGGTAGATCCCCGGATTCTGGATATTTATATTTGGGGGCTACAGGACGATATCCTGGTAGATCCCCGGTTGCTATCTCTATGTTGAGCTGTATTCTTTCTGTGATGTTTTTCCTCTGTTGTAATTGTTGTTATTCTTATTATTATACTGTTACTTCACACTGTTCCTTTTCCTTATATATATGTATATGACCGGTAGGGCCCTAACCTTCCTCGACACTACTCGACCGAGGTTAGGCTTGGTATTTATTGGGTACCGCTGTGGTGTACTCATGCCCGTTCCTGCACATATTTTTCGTGTGCAGATCCAGGTTGTTCGACTCAGCCCTACTATCCTTGAGGCGAGGCGATTCTCTAGAGACTTCGAGGTATATCTGCCGCGTCCGCAGACCGAGGAGTCCCTCTTGTAGTTATAGCCCTTCTGTATTTCTTTTGATTTATACATTCCGGAGTTAGAACACTATGTTGTATCCATAGCTTGTGATTCATGAGATTCCGGGTTTTGGGAGTTGTTTAGTTTTTGAGATCTTGTAGTGGTATATGCCGAGCGGCATCTTAAACGCTTCTATATTTGTTTATCTTCAGTTTTTATTAGTCTTTCCACATTTTGTTTCTTTTTCCGAAATTGTTAGGCTTACCTAGTCGTAGAGACTACGTGCCGTCACGACAGTTCACGGAGGGCGAACTTGGGTCGTGACAATAATGTACATTGGCGAAGTAATAGTTAGTTGATGGAATCCATGTCTCGGTTTAGAGATTGATAATACACCTTTTTGAAAGCTTATAAGTTTTCATGTGTAAACCCGGCCGGTGAATTTTGTATCCGACACATGAATAAGTTAAGCGAAAGTCTAAAGGAAATAATCAATAAATTAAATCGTCAGTAATTTAATTTAATTGATTAGTATCTGAATCTTAACATGGGGAGTTAAATAAGATTTAATGGATGAATTTCGAAATTGAATAAGGAGTGCAATTACGAATTTTTAGTGGAATAATTCGTAATTAATTATGGTAGATATTAACTTTGAAAATTAGAAATTAATTCCATAATTGGAGCCTTGTTAATTAAATTTTGTGGTCCCTACTGTGCCTAAATAATAGGAAATAAAGAAATCTTTTTCTGGGGGGGGGGGG
>NW_017678382.1:18159-22276 GCF_001879085.1 Nicotiana attenuata
GGGGGGGGGGGGGGGAACCCAACTGGTTTTGGAAAAGGGTTTTAACCCTTAAAACTTTTGCTATAAGTACATAAGGTTTTCCACCTAGAGGGAGTAGTATATGGTGGCCGAATTTCAGCCCCTTTTTCCTAGAAAATTTTGCCCACACGAAATTACTATTTTCGGATATTATTTGGTAACACAGTAGAAGATCGTGGAACGTTCGGAATTGTGATCGTGCTAATGATGGTGATTTCATTGAGTTAATGTGGAATTAGAGGCTCGCGTGATAGAGGAGCTTTGTTCGCGGTTCAAGAGGTAACCCGTAAAATCCCGTTTATACTAGTTGTTTAGATTACATTTGATTTTATTACTTGAATTACTTCCGCTGCTTATTATAATTCATCAGTTTGCCCGCGGTCAGTTTTTGCCGAATTTCTAGCAGTGGATGACCATCAACCATCACCTCACAATCATTACTGTCGGCAACGACGCTACTAGTTGCCACCACCAATTAAGAGTGTGCTTCGTCAAATAAATTATGATATTGTTTAATATAAATTGTGAATATAATATTTAATTATGATTTTGCATGGATTTTATATTTATTAGTTTTTGAATAATTAAAGATAATTTATGCATATCAAATGCTGATAAGACAAAGAGTTTTAAATATTCAATGTTCAAATTTAAAAATAATACATCTTAATAATCCGATCTGTACATAAATTCAAATATAAATTGATTATGCTTGAACAAGTAATTTTCAATTGACAGGAAAGTATCACCTTACCAAGAAGAGAAATGCCTAGTCTGGTCTAGAGTGGCCCTTCACAAGGCTCAAAGGATATGTATCAAACTAATCCATGTAAAGTATGTGTCAACATAAGCAGTACTCCGTACTGTATTCTTATAATCCATCGGTTTCAATTTAGGTAAAGTAGTATGACTTTCACGATTGCAAATTTCTCTTCGAACGATATCGTGATGGCATCTAGTCTCTACGATTAGATAAGCCTAACAAATAATAATAACTGAACAAATACATATTAACAAGTCACTGAAAACAACTGAATAATAAATAGAAGCCTTCTGAAAACAAAATCTCACAATACACATCCCAAATCAGTGGAACTGAGTCATAAGCTCTACAGAATACAACTAGAGTATTACTACATCAGTGTCCGAAAGAAAATGCAACATGAAGTAAAACAGGGAAGGTAACTCCGAGGCTTGCGGACGTGGAGCATGTATACCTTGAAGTCTCCCAAGCAGAAACTACAACAATCCTCCAAACAACCAGCACGAGCAGATGCACCTAGATCTGCACAAAAAGATGTGCAGAAGCGTAGTATGAGTACATCACAACGATACCCAGTAAATATCGAGCCTAACCTCAGTAGAGTAGTGATGAGGCTAGGTCATGACACCTACTAGGATATAAAACAGACAGTATGAAATTATAACACGGATAAAAAGTGAAGGAAGCAACTAATCGGAGAGACAATAGCAAGAATTAGTATCGGAAATCGACAACAGGAACAACATGAAAGAAGCAACTAAAATGCTACAATAATATTCAGCAATTAGTCTCAACTAATGAAAATCAACAAGTAAAGGAATAACATGAACAATTACTTCAACAATGATAATTAACAGTGAAAAAATAACATGTAACAATAAAGGAGACAACAAGTTCAACTAAAGCATGAGAACAATTTAGCAAGTAGGATATAGAACAAATACTAAACAAGTCAACTAAGGCATTTAAGAATAGTCTAACACAATTAAGAATAATTTGACTATGAGAATGAAGAACATAATATGGCATTTCAATTAAAGCATGAAAATAGTCTAAGTAGCCTAAACTGGTCAAATACTACGTACAACCCGTGTATCCACTCGCCACCTTGCGTACACAGATTTCACTTAGCACAATTAATAAAACAATACCAATTCTAAGGGGCAGTTACCCCACACGAAGTTAGGCCAGACACTTACCTCAACAAGGCTTATTCAACACTCGAAAATAGCTTTTTCCTTAAAATCTGCCTCTACATGGCTCAAATCTAACTAAAATATCATCAAACAATGCTACGGAATTTAATTTCAATAGATAAAGTTAAGATCGTTACACTTTTTCTAAAAGGTCAACAAAAGTCAACTCGGGGCTCGTCCGGTCAAAACCCGGATCAAATGGTAGATTCCGTCTACCCATGACCCCACGAGTTCATATATGTGATTAGTTTCGAAATCTTAGTACAAATCGACTCTCAAAACACAATTTCTTATTTTTCAAAAACTTAGCAAAGTTTCACCTATTTCTACTTTGATTTATATGATTTTTTGGATTTAAAATCTAAGATATGATGATTGAATAAGATTAGAATCACTTACCCAAGGTTTGTAGGTGAAAATCCCCTCTCCAAATCACCTTCTACCGATCTAGGGTTCAAAAATGAGAGAATGAACGCAAAAATCATATCCCTCGGCTATTTGTCCAGTCGTAGATGTCGCAAATGCGACCTGGGATTCACAATTGCGAACCCCGCAAATGCGAAAATCCCTCGCAAAAGCGAAGATCCTTCCATCTCTGTTGCCATCGCAATTGCGATGAAAAGTTCGCAATTGCGAACCCTGGACATCCGCAAATGCGACCAGGCCGATCGCAAATGCGAACTAGCTCTTCCCCATGTACACTTTGCAAATGCGAACCCAACAGAATTGGCCTACCTTCGCAAATGCGAACCAAAATCTCGCAATTGCGAGATCTGAGGCTTGTACAGAAAACTAGCAAACTTTAAGTCCTACAACACTCCGCTAAGCATCCGAAACTCACACGAGCCCTCGGGGCTTCACGCCAAACATCCACACAAGTCTAAAAACATCATACGAACTCGCTCGCCCGATCAAAACACAAAAATAACATCTAAAACTACGAAGTGAACTCAAAAATGCATGAAATTCAAAGAAATTTTCAAGTTCTAAAATTACAACTAAGCGTCCGATTCCTATCAAATCAACTCCAAACGACACCAAAATTTTGCAGACAAGTTGTAAATGCCATAACATACCTATTCCAAGTCCTAAAATTAAATTTCGAGCTCGATAGCTAAAAGTCAACCTACAGTCAAACTTTTCAACGTAAAATTGCCAAATTTCGGGAAATCAACACAAATCAACCTATGGACTATCAAAATCAATTTCGGGCATACTCCTAGGTCCGAATTCATGATACGAAGCTATCGGAGTCATAAAAATACAATTTCGGGGTCGTTTTCACAAAAGTCAAAGTTTGGTCAACATTTTCAAATTTAAACTTCTAAGTCAAGAATCAAGGGTCCAAATCAACCTGAAAGTTTCGCCTAATGAAACTAATCAACCCCGCAAGTCATAAATCATAAACACACAAGTGTGAAGCAATAAAAGGGGTAACGGGGCACAATTACATAAAATGATCGGTCGGGTCATTACATTGCCTCGTCACAAAATTTGAGAGAAAAAAAACGAAGACTTTTGAAATTTGTGGTTTTAAAAACTTAAGAGGTAAAAGTTTTGTGGGGTCTTGACATTTGTATGGCTATAAAAGTTTCTTATTAAGAGTAAAATGGATAAAATGACACTACTAGAAATCTGGAAAAAATGACCACAAAAAGCGACCAATGTTGGTCTCTTATTGGCCAAAAAGCGACCAAACGTGCCTGGTCGATATTAAGCTGGTCCCTTTACCTTAGGGACCAAAGTTGGTCGCTAATTAGCGACCAACTTTGGTCTCAAGTCAAAGGACCAAATATTCCGGTAAAGACACCGACGACCAACTTTGGTCGCTATATTATTTTAATATTATAAATTTTGCGACCAAAGTTGGTCTCATTTGTGTAACTTTCGTTTTTTTATTTATTATTAATTATAAAGTAGCGACCAACTTTGGTCTGTATATGAAATATTATATTTTAAAATCTGGAGAATGGCGACCAATATTGGTCGCTATACTATAAATTTTTTTAATTATTTTTTTTAAAAAAAGTACGTACCAAAGTTAGGTCGTCTAAATACATGAATTAATTTTTTAATTTATTTAATAAGTCGACCAACCCTGATTGCCATATTTCCAGTAAATTGTTAATTTTTCTGGTTA
>NW_017678383.1:0-3930 GCF_001879085.1 Nicotiana attenuata
AGTGTTTGGAAGAATCCTCTAAACTCTTGTTCTATCAGAACATGATCAGTCATTTTATCCCATTGGTCATTGAATATGGCTGAAATTCTATTCCTCGATTGTCTGGCCTTCAAAGGAGCATGAAAGAATTTGGAATTCTGATTCGCTGCCTGTATCCACATTGCTCTGGATCTTTTCCTCAAAACCTGTTCATCAACTCCTTCCCGTTTTAATCTGCATTAATAGCTCCTTGCATTAATAGAATGCATCCATCAATTAAACAAGGAGTTTACAAATCATATTTTCTCTTCATATCGTTCACATTATATCGAATCCATCAATTAAACAAGGAAAAGTCACTACGGTATCCCACATAAGCACAAGTAAGGACTCACGGTCATGCTAGACACTGGTGTATAGATACTCGTCACCATGCCTATACACCGTACTCAACATTTAGCAATTAGCAAATAATACTCTAATCCTATTCCCTCAAGCAAAAGTTAGATCAAACACTTACCTCGGTCCAAAGAATAGCAATCAATCCTCAAATATCGCCTTTCCTCTACAATCCGACTCCGAAACAATGATATCTTGGCATAATTAATTCAATAATATCAATTAGGGCCCAACAACATAATCCCATAGCCTAGAAATGAGTTTCCTAACATTCTTCCAAAAATTCCAAATTTAGACACCGGGCCCACATGGTCCAAACACGAGGCTCGGACCAAAACCCAATCACCCATAACCCCATGAGTTCAAATATATAATTTGTTTTAAGATTCGACCCCAAATTGAGGTTGAATCACCCAAAATTCTCGAAACCCTAACTCTACCCAAAACCCCTAATTTCTACTTTGATTTCATGATTTAGGGCTAGGAATTTAGTAATTAATAGAGGAAATTGAAGAAAACAAGTTGAACAATGCTTACCCAAGAAGTTTTGATGAAAGGGAGCTTCAATGGACGACTAAGTGCTTGGAGAAGAAAGGAGTTCGTGTATTTTTATTAAAATCCCGAGCTACTGTTCTGTTTTTAACTTAAAAATTCGCTGGGCAAAATTGCCCTTCGCGTTCGCGGGAGAGGGGCCGCGTTCGCGAAGGGTAAACTGGGTAAGCTATCGCGATCGTGTGGAGACAGACGCGAACGCGTAGAAGGAAATTGCTGGGGTCCAGGAACTGTTATACGCGAACGCGATAGGGGAAACACGAACGCGCTGAAGGGAGTCTGGCAAGCTACGCGAACGCGGTCAAGTGTCCGCGAACGCGAAGAAGAAAAAGGGCTAAGCCCCCAGGGTCAGATGACTCTACGCGAACGCGAGGCGAGGGATGCGAACGCGATGAAGTAGAAGGCTAAAGCTACGCGAACGCGGAAGAGACCACGCGAACGCGTATAAGAAAACACCTGCAACAGCTGAAACCAAAAACCTACTACATTTCCTGAGTGTAAAAACACCCCGAACCACCTCCAATTCATTCCCGAGCCCTCGGGGCTCCTAACCAATCACACACACTAACTCAATAACATCCTACGAACTTATTTGAGCGATCAAATCGCCAAAATAACATCAAAAATCATTGAATCAATCCTCAAGATCATCATTTTCATTTCAAACTTCATAACTTCAAATTTTAGATATTTAGGTCCGAAACACGTCAAATGACGTCCGATTTCGACCAAACTTTACAGAAAGCGCTTAACTCATATTTAAGACTTGTACCGGGCGTCGGAACCAAAATACGAGCCCGATACCATAGTCTTTTAATCAATTTTCATTTCTATTTTCCTTACTAATTTTAGAAAAACAATTTCACAGAAAAATTCATTTCTCGGGCTCTCGACCTCGAAATCCGACTCCGTGCATATGCCCGAGTCTCATATTTTTCTATGGACCCTCCGGGACCGTAAAATCACGGGTCCGGGTCCGTTTACCAAAAATGTTGACCAAAGTCAACTTTAATCATTTTAAAGCCACATTTTGAAATTTTTCACACAATTTAACATATAATCTTTCCGGTTACGCACCCGGACTGCGCACGCAAATCGAGGCAACTAAAGGTGGAGAATGTGATGACCCTTTGGGTCGTCACATTCTCCACCTCTAAAACAACCGTTCGTCCTCGAACGGACAAAAGAAAGAAGTACCTGAGTCGGGAAATAGATGAGGATAACGGCTCCGCATATCAGACTCGGACTCCCAGGTCGATGCCTCAGGAGGCTGACCTCTCCACTGGACATGCACTGAAGGAAAACTCTTTGACCTCAACTGTCGAACCTGCCGGTCTAGAATAGCTACCGGCTCCTCCTCGTAAGACAGATCCTTGTCCATCTGGACAGTGCTGAAATCTAACACGTGGGCTGGATCGCCGAGATACCTCCGAAGCATGGACACATGAAACACTGGATGCACGGCTGACAAGCTGGGTGGCAATGCAAGTCTGTAAGCCACCTCTCCCACACGATCGAGAATATCAAATGGGCCAATGGACCTAGGGCTAAGCTTGCCCTTCTTCCCAAATCTCATCACGCCCTTCATAGGTGACACTCGGAGCAAGACCCGCTCACTAACCATGAAAGCTACATCTCGAACCTTACGATCCGCATAACTCTTTTGCCGCGACTGAGCCAAACGAAGCCCATCCTGAATGATCTTGACCTTATCCAAGGCCTCCCGAACTAAATCTGTACCCAATAACCGAGCGTCCCTCGGCTCAAACCATCCGACCGAAGACCAACATCGCCTACCATACAACGCCTCATATGGAGCCATCTGAATGCTGGACTGGTAGCTGTTGTTGTAGGCGAACTCTGCTAAAGTCAAAAACTGGTCCCACGAGCCTCCAAAATCAATGACACAAGCTCGGAGCATATCCTCCAATATCTGAATAGTCCTCTCGGACTGGCTGTCCGTCTGAGGATGGAACGCTGTGCTCAACTGAACCTGGGTGCCCAACTCCTGTTGAACTGCTCTCCAGAAACGCGAGGTAAACTGCGTACCCCGGTCCGAAATGATAGATACCGGCACCCCATGAAGGCGAACAATCTCTCGGATGTAGATCTCAGCTAACCTCTCCGATGAATAAGTGGCTGCAACATGAATGAAATGCGTCGACTTGGTAAGCCTATCAACAATGACCCAAATAGCATCCAACTTCTTCCGAGTCATCGGAAGTCCAGTAACGAAATCCATGGTAATCCTCTCCCACTTCCACTCGGGAAGCTCAATCCTCTGAAACAAACCACCAGGCCTCTGATGCTCATACTTGACCTGCTGACAGTTCAAACATCGAGCCATATATGCAACAATATCTTTCTTCATCCTACGCCACCAATAATGCTGCCGCAAGTCCTGATACATCTTCGCGGCGCCCGGGTGAATAGAATACCGCGAACTATGGGCCTCCGCTAAGATCAACTCTCGAATCCCATTGACATTGGGCACACAAACTCGCCCCTGCAATCTCAAAACACCATCATCATCTAAGGTCACCTTCGTGGCATCTCCACGCTGCACCGTGTCTCTCAGGACACCCAAATGTGGATCATCAAACTGCCGATCACGGATACGCTCCAATAATGAAGAACGAGCGACCGTACAAGCTAACACTCTGCTAGGCTCAGAAATGTCCAACCTCACAAATCGATTGGCCAGGGCCTGAATATCCAAAGCAAGCGGTCTCTGGCTGACCGGAACATAAGCAAGACTACCCATGCTGGCGGACTTCCTACTCAATGCATCGGCCACCACATTGGCTCTCCTCGGGTGGTACAAAATAGTAACATCATAATCCTTCAATAGCTCCAACCACCTCCGCTGCCTCAAGTTCAACTCCTTCTGCTTGAACAAGTATTGTAGACTCTTGTGATCAGTGTACACCTCACACGTCACACCATATAGGTAATGCCTCCAAATCTTCAGAGCGTGAATAATGGCTGCCAACTCTAGAT
>NW_017678383.1:4780-15961 GCF_001879085.1 Nicotiana attenuata
ACTTTGTTCAATTGTCGGTAATCAATGCACATCCTCATCGATCCACCTTTTTCTTCACAAATAACACCGGCGCACCCCAAGGAGAAACACTAGGCCTGATAAAACCCTTCTCTAGCAAATCTTGCAACTGGTCCTTTAACTCCTTCAACTCTGGCGGGGCCATGCGATACCGCGGAATAGAAATGGGCTGCGTGCCTGGGGCCAGATCAATACAGAAATCAATATCCCTGTCGGGCGGCATACCCGGCAGGTCTGAACGGAAAACCTCGGGGAACTCCCGAACAATAGGAAAAGAATCAATAGAAGGAACCTCTGAGCTGGAATCGCGAACATACGCCAGATAAGCTAGACACCCCTTCTCGACCATGCGTCGAGCCTTCACATATGAGATAACACTGCGAGTGGCATGACCTGGGGTCCCTCTCCACTCCAATCGGGGTAAATCTGGCAAAGCCAAGGTCACGGTCTTGG
Organism: Nicotiana attenuata; assembly: GCF_001879085.1. NCBI lineage: Eukaryota > Viridiplantae > Streptophyta > Magnoliopsida > Solanales > Solanaceae > Nicotiana > Nicotiana attenuata. Next base: position 5,252 of record NW_017678383.1, read on the forward strand.
CGTGATAATCCAAGATAGCATGATACGGGGACAACCAATCCATCCCTAATATAACGTCGAAATCCACCATGTCTAAGAGCAATGAATCAACACGGGTCTCAAGACCCTCAAACACTACCACACAAGAACGATAAACTCGGTCGACCACTATAGAATCACCCACAGGTGTAGATACATAAACAGGAATGCCCAAAGCATCACTAGGCATAGTCAGGTAGGGTGCAAAATAGGACGACACATATGAATACGTAGACCCAGGGTCAAATAGCACTGAAGCATCCCTATCACAGACCAGAATAGTACCTGTAATAACAGCATCTGAAGACTCAGCCTCTGGCCTGGCTGGAAAAGCATAACACCGGGGCTGGGCCCCACCTCCCTGAACCATATCTCTGGGACGATCGGCTACTGGCTGGCCTCTACCTCTGGCGGTCCGAGCTCCACCTCTATGATCTCTACCTCCACCTCTATGACCTCTACCCCCGCCTCTAGCTGGCTGGGCGGCCTGTGGATCACCTGATGCCTGAATCATAGGACGAGGACCCTGCTGCTGAGAGCTGTCAGAAGCTCGAGGGCAATACCTGGCAGTATGTCTCGTGTCGCCACACGTGTAACAAGCCCTCGGCTGCTGAGAATAACGGAGTGGTGGGGCGCTGATAGGTGCTGATGGTGAACTGAAAAGCTGCTGGTCAGAAGACTGCGGCTGAGAGCCACGACAACCTGAAGTACCATGTGAGACCTGTAGGGCTGACTGAAAGGGCCTCGGAGGATGGCCTCTACCATAAGAATCCCCACCTCCAGACGAGGTACCATCAAGCCTACCTGCATGATGGGGTCTCTTGTTTGACCCATGACCACCTCCCTGTGCAAGAGCCATCTCAACTCTACGGGCCGCATTGGCCGCCTCCTAAAAAGAAATCTCACTACCAGCTCCCACAGCCATCTGGAGACGGATCGGCTGAATCAATCCATCGATAAACCTCCGCACCCTCTCTCTCTCGGTGGGGAGTATAACAACAGCATAGCGTGTCAGATCAATGAACCGAGCCTCATACTGTGTGACTGTCATAGAGCCCTGCTGGAGGCGCTCGAACTGCCTGCGAAGAGCATCTCGCTGAGTAACTGGGAGAAACTTCTCCAAAAACAACTCTGCAAACTGGTCCCAAGTCAATGATGGCGACCCTGCTGGTCTGGATAAACAATAGTCCCTCCACCAAGTCTTGGCGGATCCTGCCAGTCGAAAGGTGATGAAGTCGACCCCATTGGTCTCCACAATACCCATGGTCCTAAGGATCTCATGGCAGCTGAATAAGAAATCCTGGGGATCCTCTGATGAAGCACCGCTGAATGTGGTGGTGAAGAGCTTGGAGAACCTATCAAGCCTCCACAAAGCATCTGAGGACATAGCCGCTCCATCGTCGGTCTGAGTCACAATACCCGGCTGAACTGCCACAGCTGGCTGAACCACTGGAACCTGAGCCTGGGGAGCTACCTGCTCTGGAGTACGCCTAGCAGGAGTCTGAACTCCTCCTCCAGCCTGAGAAGTGGCTGGTGCTACTGGAAGCAAACCCGCTCTAGTGACGCTCTCCACAAAGCCTACCAATCTGACCAGAGCGTCCTGAAGAACTGGGGTGGCTATGAACCCCTCTGGGACCTGAGTTGGGCCCACCGGAGCTGCTGGGTCTGGAACCTCCTCATCATAATCAACATGAGGCTCCACCTCTGGGACTGCTGCTCGGGGCTGAGCTCTACCCCGGCCTCGTCCTCTGCCCCTCGTAGGAGCTGCTGCTGGGGGCTCGGGCTGCTGCGCGGTAGAAAAGGAAGCATGTGTTCTCGCCATCTGCAAAAGAACAGAGTAGAAGGACAATCAGTATTTGAGAAACAGAATCGCACGACAGGAAAGAACAAAAGTGAAACTTTTCCTAACTCCGTAGCCTCTGGGGGATAAATACAGACGTCTCCGTACCGATCCCTCAGACTCTACTAAGTTTGCCCGTGAGTAGCGAGACCTATGTAACCTAGAGCTCTGATACCAACTTGTCACGACCCGGATTTCCCACCATCGGGAGTCGTGATGGCGCCTACTGTTGGAGCTAGGCAAGCCAAACATTTAAACATTTTCGGATAACAACATAACAATAATAAAATACCGAGCCTTTAAATAAATGCGGAAGTCTTTTAAAACATAAATAACTGAAAACCCAAAATGCAGTAGTCTAATATTTCGCTACCCAAGACTGGAGTCGCTATCTCACGAACTAGTAATGAGTTCTACAAACAAGTCGGAATAGAAAAATACATAATGTCTGTCTCGGTACAATGAAAACAAATAGAAAATATGGAAAGGGACTTCGGCCTGCGAACGCCAGCTAGGCTACCTCGTAAGTCCCTGGACTGAAGAGGGCTCCCGATCAACTACTGCTGTGGTCCAAGAGCTGCTTCGGTACCGTAATCTGTGCAAAAAGCACAGAAGTGTAGCATCAGCACAACCGACCCCATGTGCTGGTAAGTGTCTGGCCTAACCCCGGCGAAGTAGTGACGAGGCTAGACAGGACTACCAAGTCAACCTGTACAGATATTTATATACAAGTACTACAAAAAAATAACAGCGGAAAGTAATAATTAAGACTGGGACGGGAGCATACTTTTGGGAATGACAGATAAGATAGAACGGTAGGAACAAATAAGGAAAACTACAACCAAATCTCTTCTAACACAGAATACGTGGTCGGCGTGCCACACGATCCCATTTCATGATATATATAAGTGGTCGGCGTGCCACACGATCCCATTTCATAATATATAAGTGGTCGGCGTGCCACACGATCCCATTTCATAGTGAATAATACATATAATCTTTCTAAAGGAGGCCCCATTAGGGGGAATGCAATAACATAACGATTCAAATCCCGGCAAGGGAGTACAACTAACAGTTAATTCCCGGCAAGGGAGCAACAACAATCACTTACTCGTCCCGGCAAGGGAGTAATTACATCTCTTCCTCTTTCGTTCATTTCCCTACGTCCTAATCATGTCATAATTCGAGCCAACGCTCCAAGGAGTTTACAAATCATATTTTCTCTTCATATCGTTCACATTATATCGAATCCATCAATTAAACAAGAAAAGTCACTACGGTATCCCACATAAGCACAAGTAAAGACTCACGGTCATGCTAGACACCGGTGTATAGATACTCGTCACCATGCCTATACACCGTACTCAACATTTAGCAATTCGCAAATAATACTCTAATCCTATTCCCTCAAGTCAAAGTTAGATCAAACACTTACCTCGGTCCAAAGAATAGCAATCAATCCTTAAATACCGCCTTTTCTCTACAATCCGACTTCGAAACAATGATATCTAGGCATAATTAATTCAATAATATCAATTAGGGCCCAACAACATAATCCCATAGCCTAGAAATGAGTTCCCTAGCATTCTTCCAAAAATTCCAAATTTAGATACCGGGCCCACATGGTCCAAACACGAGGCTCGGACCAAAACCCAATCACCCATAACCCCACGAGTTCAAATATATAATTTGTTTTAAGATTCGACCCCAAATTGAGGTTGAATCACCCAATATTCTCAAAACCCTAACTCTACCCAAAACCCCTAATTTCTACTTTGATTTCATGATTTAGGGCTAGGAATTTAGTAATTAATAGAGGAAATTGAAGAAAACAAGTTGAACAATGCTTACCCAAGAAGTTTTGATGAAAGGGAGCTTCAATGGACGACTAAGTGCTTGGAGAAGAAAGGAGTTCGTGTATTTTTATTAAAATCCCGAGCTACTGTTCTGTTTTTAACTTAAAAATTTGCTGGGCAAAATTGCCCTTCGCATTCGCGGGAGAGGGGCCGCGTTCACGAAGGGTAAACTGGGTAAGCTATCGCGATCGCGTGGAGACAGTCGCGAACGCGTAGAAGGAAATTGCTGGGGTCCAGGAACTGTTATACGCGAACGCGATAGGGGAAACGCGAACGCGCTGAAGGGAGTCTGGCAAGCTACGCAAACGCGGTCAAGTGTCCGCGAACGCGAAGAAGAAAAGGGGCTAAGCCCTCAGGGTCAGATGACTCTACGCGAATGCGAGGCGAGGGATGCGAACGCGATGAAGTAGAAGGCTAAAGCTACGCGAACGCGGAAGAGACCATGCGAACGCGTAGAAGAAAACACCTGCAACAGCTGAAACCAAAAACCTGCTACATTTCCTAAGTGTAAAAACACGTCGAACCACCTCCAATTCACTCCCGAGCCCTCGGGGCTCCTAACCAATCACACACACTAACTCAAAAACATCCTACGAACTTATTCGAGCGATCAAATCGCCAAAATAACATCAAAAATCATTGAATCAAGCCTCAAGATCATCATTTTCATTTCAAACTTCATAACTTCAAATTTTAGATATTTAGGTCCGAAACACGTCAAATGACGTCCGATTTCGACCAAACTTTACAGAAAGCGCTTAACTCATATTTAAGACTTGTACCGGGCATCGGAACCAAAATACGAGCCCGATACCATAGTCTTTTAATCAATTTTCATTTCCATTTTCCTTAATAATTTCAGAAAAATAATTTCACAGAAAAATTCATTTCTCGGGCTCTCGACCTCGAAATCCGACTCCGGGCATATGCCCGAGTCTCATATTTTTCTACGGACCCTCCGGGACCGTCAAATCACGGTTCCGGGTCCGTTTACCAAAAATGTTGATCAAAGTCAACTTTAATCATTTTAAAGCCACATTTTGAAATTTTTCACAGAATTTAACATATAATCTTTCCGGTTACGCGCCCGGACTGCGCACGCAAATTGAGGCAACTAAAAGTGAGGTTTTCAAGGCCTCGGAAGCACGGAAAAAGAGAGAAATCCGGTGATGACCCTTTGGATCGTCACACTTATGCATCTCTTTTATTACACCATGACCACTGAAACCCTTTTATGTTCAATTGCCTCGGTCCAATATCCCTTAGACATTCTTGAAATTACACTATTTCAGCTTGATGTACTGGTTGACCATTGAGTCGATCATGAACAGATAAAACATTGTTGAAGTCTCCAATAACTAGCCAAGCCTCCTGCATAGTGCTATGAATTTGTCTTAGCTGCTCCCATAATTCCCTTCTTTCATTGAGTTTGTTCTTCCCATAAACAAATGTAATGTAGCCTGAGAAGCTTGATCCCTTATCCTTCACTTGGCAATGTAACAATTGAGGAGTAGCACCAATAATATGTACCTGTACCATATTGTCCTTCCAAAATAGCCAGATTCTCCCGTTGTTTGTTATAGCTTCATCCGAATGCACTTTCCAATCCTTTCTAAACTTTCTTTTCACTTTATTAACACATTTAGGTTTTATTCTTGTCTCAAGGCATCCTAGTAAATATTATGTGTTTAAGCAAAAAGGCCTTGAGTTCTTTTTGCTTATATGGCTTATTTAGCCCCCTTATGTTCCAAGAGCTAAAGATCATTGTGGATTCTCCTCATTGAGGCTAATCCCTTCAGTCACCCTTCCAGTGCTGCTATCCTCTTGTATTGACAGTGGACTATATCTATTTATGTTTAGCATATTCACAAATTCTTTCTCAGTTAATGCTTCCTTCTGCTGTGTAAGTTCTTTAGCTTTCATCTTCTGTTTGCCTCTGGACTTCTGAACTGGTTGCATCTCCATTTCCTGGTCAATCATTTTCTCTGGATTGACCTGTTGTTCCTGCACTAGCTTAGGAATCTGCTCCTTCTGTATTGCTGGTTGCTCACTCAGTCGACCATCCTCTTGTTCATTACTTTGTTCCTTCTGCACTGGTACTTGCTCGGCTACAGGCTTTGCCCTCCATTGCTTTTTAATCTGATTCTTAAACTCTTTCCCCTGCCTTTGTTTATGTTTTCCAGTCTTTTCCACATAGCCATCACTTGTGTTCTTCTTTATTGTCTTCCCACATTTCTTATCATGATGCCCTATTTGACAACATTCCTCACAAAAAGCAGGTTTCCATTCATATTCCAGTGATTGTTCTCTATAGTGACCATCCTCTTCCTCAATGAGCATTGTATCAGGTAATTCTTGTGATACTTCCATCTCCACCAGCATACGTGCATAGGGCACCCTTTCCCCTTCAGCTGTAAGTCTATCTGAGCATATAGGTTTTCCTAAGTAGCTGGCTATCCGGCCCAAATTCTCCTGTGTCCAGAATTGTATAGGTAATCCTAGGAATATGACCATATTGGTATTGTTCGAGTCAGCTCTTTACTCATATGAAAATTTGGTTCCCGTTGCTTCAAAATCATGGGTCTATTATGGTATGTATATGGGCCTTGTTGTATAAGAGTGTTCTTATCTTCTTCATAATTAAATCAAAAAATGAAATACCCATCGTCATGCAAAAACACTTGAGGTACAGTGATAAAACTCCACACCCCATACACAAACTTTAGCATATCTTTGAAAGAGGGATTTCCACCCAAAACATACCCAATTAACGTCTCTTTCCATTTTTGGGTTTGCTCTGCTACCTCAGCTCGATTCAATCGAACAATCTTCACTCCTTCCTTCATTACTGGTGTGGATAGTACTCCAATTTCATCCCCTGTTGCAAAGCTCTATTTCCTTTTACTACATCAGCTAGAGTCGACTCGGATTGAGTAGTTTTTGCTCGTTGCACTGAGAAATTCAACTTCCTCGCTGCAGTATTAGCATCTACCTCTACTGATTTCTCTTCGTCGATACATTTTGAAGCTTGCATGATCGTTGATGCACTTCCCATCCCAGTCATCCGGTGGAACGACTGCATCTGACCTATCATTTGTGGCACTCCCGATTCCGATGTTACCATTCTACCTCCGTCGTCCTCTTCCGGTATTGTGGGCGGTGCAATTTGTTGAGATTTCCATCGGGCCATCGTTGTTGTGCGTATGTTTGCTTTCCCTGCTTAACGTGTGCCTTCAGCGCTCAGGCCATTAATCTCCTAAATGCACTAATTTATTTATTTTTTTGCTAGAACCCTTAGCCCTTTTAGTGAAGATCTTTTTCTCATCTGGGTGTAAAAAAGGATCTCTCCAAAAGGATATAGAGAAAATTATTGGAAGAAATATTGTAATGGGAACCTGAGATCAATTAGGGATTTTTACATTCCTATACACTATTTCAAACTTTATTACAAAAAATATTCATATTTTGGTATTTACCCGGCCCAAACACATTTTATATATACAATCCACCTTAAAAAGCTTTCAATCCATTATTTTGTCTTCAATCAAGGGATTTAGTCAAACCCTTTTCCTTTTTTCTCTCCTCTCTCCTCTCTCCTCTCTCCTCTCTCCTCTTTCCTCTTTCCTCTTTCCTCTTTCCTCTTTCCCCTCTTCTCTCCATATTGAACTTATATTTAGGAAATATACCAATAATTTGAGCCCTGCCGACTAAGAAAGATTCCTCAAAAAATATTAAAATTAAACACAGAACAACACAACAGCGAATCTGTAAAGCAGTTCAATCAATCAATCGATTAATTATGCCTCAACCGTTGGAGTCAGCTACTTGAATCCTACCATTCTACTCTATTCGGACACATCTGATTCCAATAATAAGTAATGATCTTTTATGACAAATCAGTGGTCCTCTATGTAAATGATATTTTAAGAACAACTTATCGTGATATCAATGAAATGCTAGTTGTTTTATCATTTAAAAAAGGACAAATTACTTATCCCTACAAATGCAAGTTTAGCAAAACTATCTAAGTTGCAGGGCAGTTCAAATTCAATCCTTTTATTTCTCTTTCTGGTTTTTGGCAAAAAGAAATAAATTCTTTCTATCAACTGGAATAAAGTTTTAGAGTTTTTTCAAATGCCTCCATTGTTAGTGATTTCGAGATTGAGGGGGATCGACCATGTAAATAGATGATTTCATCAAATTCAACATATTGACACAGATATAAATATACATATTGTTTAAATTATTTTTACCCAATTAAATACAACTACAATATCATACAACTTAAATACAAATTTTATACAATATGTCTTTTGTATATTCTGTATCTGATTTATACATAGTAAAAACAAATTTCATACAATTAATTATATATTATACAACTTATCTACAACTTTCATACATTATTTCTATCCAGTAATATACAACTATAATATCATACCACTTAAATACGATATTTATACAAGTTTTATACAATATATCTTTTGTATATTTTGTATCTGATTTATACATAGTAAAAACAAATTTCATACAACTAATTATATATTATACAACTTATCTACAATTTATTTACAACTTTCATACATTACTTCTACCCAGTTATATACAACTATAATATCATACAACATAAATATAATTTTTTACAATATTGTTCAACTTTCATACAATATATAAATAAAAAAATATCTATAAACAACATAATACAAATTTTTTACAATTTTACTACAACTTTGCTACAATTTCGTTGTTTCAATCTGAAATTCAGCCAAAATCAAGTCTAATCTTCACCAAAACACCCTCAAAATTGAGATATAAACTCCAAACAATATTTCCAATTGTTTGCAACAACACCCAATCCAGACAAATAATGGTTTTTAAAAATCCAAGTTCGATTTCAAAGCTTCAAAGCTTTTTAATGGCTGTCAATGGTGGAGAGTCAAACACCTTTAAAAGTTATTGATTGACAATTTCAATTTAAACTACAATTGTGCAACATGAAAGAAAATTGCTAAGGTAAAACGATTGAAATCCATTGATGAATTCCATCAAAACTCTATACAACAAGAAAGCATGAAACAATAGAGAACATCAAATGAAGAAAAATTGGCGAAAAAAACAGAGAGAGAGAGAGAGAGAGAGAGAGAGAGAGAGAGAGAGAGAGAGAGAGAGAGATGGCAAGTATAAAGGAATAAGGAAATAACTGATATTCCTTATTCAATTAATAATATAAAAAGATACTCATTATAAACTTATTTGTATATAATTGGTATATTGTGTATGATCATGCAATTAAGTTAAAACATGATTAGGGAGAGTAATAAAGTTTCATATGTAGTATAGAAAGGTAAATGTAACGACCCGACCGGTCGTTTTGAGTCCTAGCGTTCCGTTCAGCAGTCAGAGGCCATGAACAACTTCATTTCGGGTATTATGACTTGTACTCGTGGTCGGAATTAAGTTTAGGGAAGTTCAAAGTTAATTTAGAAAGAGAATTCTCATTTCAGAAGCTTAAAGTTGAAAGAATGAACTAGGATTAGAATTTTGAGTAAACGACCTCGGAATCAGGATCCGAAGGTTCCAGCAGGTTCGTATGATGATTTCAGACTTGGGCGTATGCCCGGTTCGGGTTTTGGATAATCCGGGAGTGCTTTGGCGCCTATTGTGGAAGTTAGCATTTTAGAAGAAATTTCTTAAGTTTGGCTTCAAGTGCATTTAAGTGTTATCGATGTCCGTTTGGGATTCCGAGACTGTGAATAGCTCTGTATGGTGATTCTGGAGTTGGGGGCGCGATCGGAAGTGAATTCGGAGGTCCGTAGGACATTTTGGAGCTATTTGGCTCAGGATAGAAATTTGAAGGTTTTTAAGAAGTTTGACCGGAGGTTGACTTTTTGATATCGGGGTTGGAATCCGATTCCGGAAGTTGCAGTAGGTCCGTAATGTCAAATATGACTTGCGTGCAAAATTTGAGGTCAATCGGATGTGATTTGATAGGTTTAAACATCGGAAATAGAAGTTGGAAAGTTCAAAGTTCATAAAGATTGAATTGGGGTGTAATCCGTGATTTTTGTGTTGTTTGATGTGATTTGAGCCCTCGAGCAAGTTCGTAATGTGTTTTGGGACTGGTTGGTGTGATTGGCTGGGGTCCTGAGGGCCTCGGGTGGATTCCGGGTGGTTAACGGATCGAAAATAGATTTTTGGGAAGGCTGAGGTTTGTTGCTTGCTGGTATTTCCGCTTCTGCGGAAATGGGACCGCAGAAGCGGCCCCGCAGAAGCGGAATTGTTCGAAGGTTCGTGGACCGCAGATGCGGTCAAGGTTCCGCAGAAGCGGGACCGCATCTGCGGAAGTGATATCGCAGAAGCGGAAGGGGCCAGGCCCAAGGAAGCCGCAGAAGCGGCCAAAAGTCGCAGAAGCGACATCCGCAGAAGCGGAAAATGCACCGCAGGTGCGAAAATCGCTGGTGGCAGAGGGGTTGTTTTAAAGTCGGATTTTGTTCATTTCACCCATTTTCTTCACTTCATTTGGCGATTTTTGGAGAGCTTCAAAGAGGGATTTCGTCATCTATGTCAAGGTAAGTTACTCCTACTCATTTCCAAGTTAAATACAAGATTATATCATGGATTTAGGCATGAAAATTGTGGGGAAATTGGTGTTTTTAGAAGAAGAACTAGAAATTTATAAGTTGGAATTTAGCCACGAATTTGAGCATGGGATTAGGAGTAAATTGTATATTTGAGCTAGTAAAGTCATGGGCAAGCTTTATCTTCGAAAAATTTCGGATTTCGGGCACGTGGGCCCAAGGGCATTTTGGTCATTTCACTAAGCGGAGTTGGGAATTTGTATAATTTGAATTGTTAACGAGTATTTGAGTATGTTCTCATTAGTTTGTCGTTAATTGGCTAGTTTTGGTGCAATGTGCGTCGGTTCAAGCCTTCGGAAGAATGTAGAATGCGGATTATGAGTCTTCGGAGCGAGGTGAGTCTCCTTTCTAACCTTGT
>NW_017678383.1:16419-22275 GCF_001879085.1 Nicotiana attenuata
ATTTGGGGACTTGGTGAGCTGCATTGTTCGAGACGACCCGCAGCTAGAGTAGTTCCCTTCCAGTACCTTACTTATTCATTCTCTGTCCACTGTATTTCGGACAGACATTTGTATTTTATTGTCCTTATCAGTAGTTGCTCATGCACTTGTGACACCGGGTTCTGGAATGGTTTTTCTTTGAAAGTTACGTATTATTAGTTATCTCTTCATTTGAACTGAAACAGAGGTTTTATGTATATGAAAAAAAATTGGAAGTAAAACTCTTAGATTTTTAAAATTATTAAAAGAGAAATTAATGGATGAGTTAGTTGGCTTGCCTGACAACGGTGTCCGGCGCCATCACGACCCGTAGTGGATTTGGGTCGTGACAACATGGTATCAGAGCTCTAGGTTCCCGTCGGTCTCACGAGTCATGAGCAAGTCTAGTAGAGTCTCGCGGATCGGTACGGAGGCGTCTGTACTTATCCTCGGGAGGCTACAGGGCTGTTAGGAGTACTTCCCTTCTTGATTTCCTTTTCGTGCGGTCCGATTCCTTTGAGGCTTATGCCTTTGATTTCCTCCTACTCAATCTTACACGAGCGCTTGTTATAAATTGAAAATTTAAGGATTGTAATGGCACTACAGATGTGATGCGGGATGTTTCTCCCGGTATAGTTGATCAGATTATTGTCGTCTCCTTGTGGAAGAATATTTTGTTGTTTCCGCCCAATAACGGTATTTTCGAGGGCTTTGAGGCTAGGCACAAGTTGCCGCAATGCTTATGAATGTCTATTCCGCAGTAGTAATATGATGGTAGGGTGTTGCCTACGTGTCAGGGCAGTGAATGATTTCAAGGGAGGTTTACTCAGCGCACAATCAAGAGATTCAGTGTGTTATTCCCGGCAGGGGGAAAGGTAATCGAGCTAAGGAGGGTCAGGATGTAGACTGGTGGAAGTAGTAAGACTTGGCAATTGAAAGCGAGGTGGATTTTCTTTAATATTGGGGTGTTGTTGTCCTAATTGGACATATCAAGTTTGTCGGTGTTATGATCTTCTACAATTCGCCTTTGAGGCAAGATATTGTGAAATAGTATCAGAGATACAACTATCAGATATCGCAGGATGCGGTGGTTCAGGATTTATTCAGTATTTCTATTGCTAACGGTTCGAGAAAGATGACCTTCGGATGGGTTTGGAGTTAGTAACAAATTGAGAATTCAAGTTCCATGAAGATAAATTCTTATTAAGGCAGCAACTGAGCAGCAAAAGATGAGAAAGGCATGTGGGAAGTGTCATGCGGAGTTTCAAATTGCAAGAAAGGCCAGGTATATGAAGCAAAGGTTGAGTAGTCGATTAAGGGGAGCCAAAGTGGGAGAGTGGCGGAGATGCATATGGGCTTGCAGTGGAAGGACCACGTACCTTAAGGAGAGTTGGAGTGATTTGATAATATCAGTGATTGGTGATTGGGGTCTACGGATTCAATTTGAAGTAGGGGTTCTTGTGCGGCCAGAGGTTTAATATAACGGGAATGAGCCGCTTAAATGAAGAAGGATGCAGCATGGCTTTGAATTGGGAGGATGTTGTCGCACATTTCAATGATGTCCACAAGGGGTAAAATGGATCGGTGCAACTGGAGTGTGATCTCAGACTCAGGAAGGGTCATTGATGTCGTAGTAATTGTACCCTGTGCAGCAGTGTTGGAAGATGCCGGGGAGAGCCTTCTATAGGTGGGTTAGCCAAGTGAGCAGATTAGAGTCGCGTGGTTGGCGAAGCTTCTGCGAAGAATCTTATCGGGTATGTAGCGAAGGAATCGATCGTGCGAATGTGGTGGATGATTTAGAGTATAAGAAAGGGGTTTTACAGAGAGATCTCGAGAATTTTGGCAGTGGATTGTGCAAAGTTATGCCTATAAGGGATAAAAAGGATAAGTGAGTTCCAGATTGGTGAAATTATGGCTTCAAGCTAAGTGGGAGAGTCCCACCGCTTGTGATGGGGTTGCAGAGTTGATTACTTGCAAGGTTTCTGGTTATTAGTATGTTGATGGGTTATTCCAGCTACGGGAAAGGAACGTAAGAGATGAATTGAGCAAATGAATTGTTGAAATGCATGCTATGGTTGGCCTTAATGGCTCATGTTCAGACTTGGGAAAGGATCCAGGATTTATGCCTTGTATAAATGAAGGTTTCAAGGGAAGTGACTCCGCCGGGTGCCTCGTCGAGAGGGTATTCATGTGTTATAAGACTCATGGAGTTGATTATATTCGAGGCCAAGTCAGAGCGGGTGGCTCTCAGCAGCGGTCCTAGTGAAAATTCAAAAGACGAAATATGATACTTAGTGATTTCGAGCCTATAGGTGCAGTTGAGAATCAAGCTTTTGCAACAGCTTATGAATGGAGACTCAGAATGATCTGTGATATTCTAGCTTGAGATGTAGCAATTGAGAGATATGAAATGGTTCGTGGGATTTGAGACAGCATGGTCTCGTGATTCGAGGTCGCTCAAGATGAGTGCAGAGGGAGTATGTTATGTGTTGGAAGAAATCAGTAATATCTTTAAGGCAATCAAGGATAAATTGGAAGTAGGTAGTTGGTTGGCCATTGTTGAATTTGGCATATTGGTGTTGGTAGTCAGTTTCTGCAGCGTGATTGAGTTATGTAAGTGATTTGCGAGGGTACGTATCAGGCTTGTCAGCCGCCGCAATTGATGTTATTTAGAAGCCTTCTATCGTTATAGCTTGTTGTGTGGAAGCAGATTCCAGAAGGGGCTATGGTGGCTTAGACCACTACTTAGAGATTTACATATTCTACGGTTATGAAAAAATTCGCCTGTGTGCTGCTATGGTACCCCAGAAGTGAGTTAAGTAGAAGGTTCTTATATGATGAAGTGTTAAAATGTTAATGTTAAAATCGTGTTCTATCGTATGTTGGCACATTTGGTGCATGGAAATTCGAAGTGAGGATCAAGGTTGCAGCTCGGGGCTGGTAAGGATGTCACGAGCTCGGATGAGCAGGAAATGAGCTTCGGTGTTTAAAGTAAGTCGGCATTGTCTTCAGCGTCACCTGAGATTGGTGTTTTGCAAAGAAGGCTTGTATCATGGGTAATGATTCTTGATCGTTTTTCAGCGTTTGTGCGGTAGGTGGGCTGGGGGTAAGACCCAGTAAATTGCTATGGTAGATTGTGGGGGAGTGTCTCACAGGAAGGGTTCATAAATGTGGCACGTAGCCACTTGACTGATTTAAGATCTAGACCAAGTATGAGGATTGTGGTAATATCAGTAATTTGAGAATTTATGCCTGGAGGGCCCTCTGTTTATTGGGTTATGGAATGTGGAGGTTCGCTCCGTTTATGATGGTTGTCCTTGTGTGTTATGAGAGGAGGAAAAATTAGTATGGACCTTTGAAAGGTCATTGGCTTAGTTTGATATGATCAGGATCGACTTGAGGTCGGTGGATGGGTGCAAATGTGAAGTTGGGCTCTATGTCAGGCCAGTTGTGTTCATTTCAGTAATGCGCTCCTTATGGAGTAGTCAGGGTGTTATTTCATTGTTAGATATTCCATGTAGTGATGCATTGCGCCGTGGGAGTTGCGAGACGGCTTGAGAAATCGCTTATGTGTTGAGGATCCATGTAGAAATGGTGTATTATGAGCAAGATGGCTCTTGAGATTCAGTTTGTATATCGCACCTCAGTTATGCTTGAGTTTCGTAGCTTATGGCGCTATATGTCCCCTCAGGGATGGTATTATGCACTTAGCATGTTTATGACCGATATTCGGTATGTTGTTATAGTAAGCAAATTTAGCTCGATGTATATCTCCTTATGTGAGTTCTACGTGTGGATCGGTTGGTACGCTGCCATGGGTATGTTATTTGGATTGGGTGGCACGCCGCCATGGTTATGTTGTTTGGATCGGGTTGCGCGCCGCAACAGCGTAATGTTCTATACAGTTCCCCATATCTGTTTAATGAGTTCTGTTTCCTATTTCTCTGAAGGAAGCTCATGTTAGCTGTGTGCCCGCGTCGCATGTATGATTCGCGAGCGGGGTAATTGAAAATCCTTTTCAGAGTTCATTTTCCTTTTTGTATCGCATCCTAAAATGGTAGCCTATTGGCACATTGTGGCATCACATGAGACTTTTGATTATGTCGGGATGGCTCATTGCCTGAGCAGTTCGTATTGGGTGAGACAAGATTATTGGATTTAGGATCAGTGCAATCTGATTACGTGAAGTATATTAAGGAGCAAGGATTGCTATTCGATTCAGAATTTGGTAATGTTTCCTGTCAGAAGTATAGACTCAATGATTGGTTAACTCGGCAGTTGATTATGAACTTCTTCACATCTCTTCCGTCGTGGCGGTATTGTAAGAGTTGGTAAGACTGGTATGTTATGGGGTGCAATGAGAGCACCAGATTCGTGGAATTTTAATTAAGTTGAACAGAAATGTTATCGTGGTCCGGTGAGTAAAATGATGAAAGGTGTGAATTCAGCAAAGTTAGGCAGTCATTTTTGGGTACAGCATGTGGTGGTTGATTTGGCGTTCGTATGTTGGAAACAGGCCAGGCATAGAATTCCGGATGTTGGAATTGGGCCCTAAGGCTTATCTGCTTTTATAAAAGGGAATATCCTCAGAATTGATCGAGCTGATGTGCTCAACTGAGTTACGGTAGCTCGGGAAGGTACACGAGGTGTTAAACCGTGATTTCTGACTACTCCGGCATAGTTCTCAGCACGTTCGAGGACGAACATTTATTTAAGTGGGAGAGAATGTAACGACCCGACCGGTCGTTTTGAGTCCTAGCGCTCCGTTCAGCAGTCGGAGGCCATGAACAGCTTCATTTCGGGTATTATGACTTGTACTCGTGGTCGGAATTAAGTTTCGGGAAGTTTAAAGTTAATTTAGAAAGAGAATTCTTTCAGAAGCTTAAAGTTGAAACTAGGATTGGAATTTTGAGTAAACGACCTCGGAATCAGGATCCGAAGGTTCCAGCAGGTTCGTATGATGATTTCAGACTTGGGCGTATGCCCGGTTCGGGTTTTGGATAACCCGGGAGTGTTTTGGCGCCTATTGTGGAAGTTAGCATTTTAGAAGAAATTTCTTAAGTTTGGCTTGTGCATTTCAGTGTTATCGATGTCCGTTTGGGATTCCGAGACTGTGAATAGCTCCGTATGGTGATTCTGGAGTTGGGGGCGCGATCGGAAGTGAATTCGGAGGTCCGTAGGACATTTTGGAGCCATTTGGCTAAGGATAGAAATTTGAAGGTTTTTGAGAAGGTTGACCGGAGGTTGACATTTTGATATCGGAGTCAAAATCCGATTCCGGAAGTTGCAGTAGGTCCGTAATGTAAAATATGACTTGCGTGCAAAATTTGAGGTCAATCGGACGCGATTTGATAGGTTTAAACATCGGAAATAGAAGTTGGAAAGTTCAAAGTTCATAAAGATCGAATTGGGGTGTAATCCGTGATTTTCGTGTTGTTTGATGTGATTTGAGGCCTCGAGCAAGTTCGTAATGTGTTTTGGGACTGGTGGGTGTGATTGGTTGGGGTCCCGGGGGCCTCGGGTGGATTCCGGGTGGTTAACGGATCGAAAATGGATTTTTGGGAAGGCTGAGGTTTTGCTGATTGCTGGTATTTCCGCTTCTGCGGAAATGGGACCGCAAAAGCGGCCCCGCAGAAGCGGTAGAGGGAGCCGCAGAAGCGGAATGGTTCGAAGGTTCGTGGACCGCAGATGCGGTCAAGGTTCCGCAGAAGCGGGACCGCATCTGCGGATGTGATAAGGGGCCAGGCCCAAGGAAGCCACAGAAGCGGCCAAAAGTCGCAGAAGCGACATCCGCAGAAGCGGAAAATGCACCGCAGGTGCGAAAATCGCTGGTGGCAG
>NW_017678384.1:0-701 GCF_001879085.1 Nicotiana attenuata
AGCAAAAAATAGAATTCCCTAATCTGGGTCACTGAAAGTACTGGACAGGTTCAGAAGACAAAAGCTAGGATACCTAAGGCTTGGAAGAGCTAGAGGGTTGATTTTGGGATTGGAGAAGTTTCAGCATATTGTGAAGAATGCCATCATTCTTCTCCTTTTCTTTGGTAAGCTCAGTTCTGAGAGCATCCCTCTCAGATTCCACCTCTGCCACACGAGCCTTGAGCCTAGCTATCTCAGCATCCTTGGCTTCACATTCCTGAACTAGAGCCCCTGACTTTGTTGTTGATAGGTATCTTCTTGGATGAATCGGGTTCATTTGGGATGGCATTGACCAAATAGTCACAAGCAATCAGAGTATTAATGCCAAAATGATCCTTGCTTGATGCCATTTTCCATTTCTTCAGAGGCACATTGAACCTATCCCGAACCATGGTCAGAATAAAGCCATAGGAGGTAGCATGTGCTTTGGAGCCATTGATGATCCTGTCCAGCAGCTTGATGATTAAGGCAGGCCAATTAATTTGCCTTCCACTGTCCAGGCACTCCCTAAAGGGGCCTCAGCGTTTGAACTTTTGCGGCCGCGCAAAGCAAGCGCGTACCGCGGTCCTTCTCTTTTCTGGACTTGATTTCGCTGGGAGCATAAAAGCAACCACCTCAGCGTTGTCTCAACCGCGGCTGCGTATATGTTCGCAGCCGCGCTC
>NW_017678384.1:1054-22267 GCF_001879085.1 Nicotiana attenuata
TTTACTTCTCCACTCCATTCCTCTTCTTCAAAATTTTTGCTTGTTGTTTTTCACTATATACCTTGTCCTCTTGGCTAGTGAAGGTTCAGCAGCCTGAGTACCCAGAGGACGTACTCTTGGAAGTAAGTCTTGGGCTTTTTGGGCTTCGGGGGTGTGAACCTCCACTTCGTTGAACTTCTTCCTGATGGACCTGTTCCATCTCTTCAACCTCCACTACCTCTGAGGGCTCTGCAACCTTTCCTTTTCCTTTAGCCATTCTTTTCTTTTTACTCTCAGCTAGAGCCTTTTGGAGATCACTTTCACTCTGCTTCACCCTGCTTCGTGTAGTTCTACCTTTTGGCACTGAAAATTCAGTAGTTTTTGGGGAAGAGGCCTTTTTTTTCTTGGAGGGTTTAGGAGCACTGGGGGCTTTTGGTGTGGTAGGATTTCTTTTCTTTGGATCATAACTAGTCCCCACCTTTTTCAAGAGGTCTGCTAGGGTTTCTTTAACTGATGAACCAGGTTCATCTCTCAGTAAACTTAAGTTAACCAACCCCTCAGCAGCTTCACCAAACCACTTCCCCCTGACTTCTTGCCACTCTCTTCTACATGTTGTTGTTCAATCCCACAGATAGCAGGCACAGAAAAACCAGTAGTGGGTGATTGATCAACCACTCCTTTCCCATTTCCCCTCTCATCACTTCACGCACCCTCCCTCTCTTTTGCAGAGTTCTTTTTACCACCACTCCTACCTACTCCAGGTAGTTCTACATCCTTGATTGGCCCAACCAGAACAAACCTAGTTTCCATATTTTCAGACACAGAAGAGATTACCTGGGAATCTTGAGCCTTTTCTGAGTCGGAAGACCCAGTTTCTTCCCCCTCACTCGCTGACTTGTACGACTCAGAATCAGAGGTAGACTCAGAGTCTTGGACCTGACTTACCTTTAATTTTGCATTCAACTTCTTTAAAAAGAGCCCCAGAAGCCATTGTTTTTCGAGCAAGCATTTTTACCCTTCGCAGCCTGGGTTTGGGAGTTGTGCTGGGGGGAGGAGGAGAGGAAGATGAATCAGAGGGAGTGGGTTATGGAGGAGTTCCAGGATTGTCTTGGGGGTTTGACATTATCGCTGATTTCTGGGAGAATAGATGAATTAGAATTTTGGAGAAGAAGAGGGTAAGTGAAAGAGAGATTTTTGACGGTTTAGAATTATGGAGTTGGCAGAAGGAATGATGTGTATTAAAAGAGAAATACACATTTAATGGATAACGACAGCTTTTAGCAGTGGTCAATTAGAGGTCTAATCAACCTGAAATTTCAGGTTTGAATGATCGGTTTATCTTCTCTAGATTTTAGGCAATTTTTTCAGTTTAGAGTTCTAGACAGACGGAACTGGTTCAAAGCTAACAGATAGATTTTTTCTAGGAATTGAATAATTTTAGGACTTCTTCTCATGATTTAAATATTTATATTTCTAATTGTGCAGAGTATAGAAAACATACCTTAGCTTTCAGATGAACCCATACTGATGAACCAGGTTCTTCATTTAGAATTCTCTTGAGCATGCCTCAAATTACCATAATAGAGAAAATTTTGTAAGAGATCAGTGAGTCATATTAACAGATGTCACAGGAGTATACTAATTAAAGTATGAAGCTGAGTACAAATTAACCTAGATACTTACACAATTTCAGATTTCCTAGCTAAAAGATTTTTTTTTCATTGTGCATTCTGAGCTGATCCTATTAGGTGATCTTAATCATCCCTAATTCTAACCTGTTCCTCTCAAAGTTTTCTCTACTCAGTGCTTTAGTGAAGATATCAGCAATTTGCTTGTTAGTAGCACAAAATTCTATGGAAATTAATCTTTTCTCATAGTTATCTCTTAGGAAGTGGTGTCTAACATCTATGTGCTTAGTCCTTTTGTGATGAACAGGGTTCTTTGTCATACTTATATCATTAGTGTTATCACAGAAGATAGGAATACAACCAACTTCAATATCAAAGTCTATCAGCTGCTGTTTGATCCACAGTAATTGAGCACAACAAGAGGCAGCAACAACATATTCAGCCTCAGCAGTGGATAAGGCCACTGAATTTTGCTTTTTAGTGGCCCATGATACAAGACATGAACCAAGAAAATGAGCCATACCTGAGGTTCTTTTCCTATCCACAAGAAAACCTACATAATCAGCATTATCATACCCTACTAGATTGAAATTACTACCTTTAGGGTACCAAAGACACAGATCAGTAGTGCCTTTTAAATATTTCATTATCCTCTTGACAGCAGTCAAGTGAGACTCTTTTGGATTAGCCTGGAAGTGAGCACAAAGCCCTACCCTGAAAACTATGTAAGGTCTGCTGGCAGTAAGATACAAAAGTGAACCAATCATACCCTTATACAACTTCTGATCAACAGATGTACCACGTTCATCTATGTCTAATTTAGTGGCAGTTGCAATGGGGGTGTCTATTTCCTTTGATTCATCCATTTTAAACTTTCTGATCAGCTCCTTTGCATATTTCTGTTGATGGATCATGGTTCCGTTTAGGCTTTGTTTGATCTGTAAGCCTAAGAAAAAGTTAAGCTCACCCATCATACTCATTTCAAACTCACTCCCCATTAATTTGGCAAAATCCTTACTTAGTTTGTCAGTGGTGGCCCCAAAGATTATGTCATCAACATATATTTGTACCACTAGAAGATCCTTACCTTTTTCCCTCAAGAATAAAGTACTGTCAATTTTACCTCTTTTGTAGCCATGTTCAAGCAAGAACTTGGACAATCGTTCATACCATGCTCTGGGAGCCTGCTTGAGTCTATAGAGAGTCTTGTCTAATTTGTACACATGCTCAGGAAATTCCTTGCTTTCAAACCCTGGAGGTTGTTTCACAAACACTTCTTCTTTTAGGCAGCCATTCAGGAAGGCACTTTTGACATCCATCCGATGAAAAGTGAATTCCATGTGTGCTACAAAGGCTATGAGTAGTCTTATTGCCTCTAGCCTTGCAACTGGAGCAAAAGTCTCATCATAATCTATACCCTCCTCTTGGCTGTAACCTTGGACCACCAATCTTGCCTTGTTTCTTGTAATTGTTCCATCTTCATCAAGTTTGTTTCTGAAGACTCATTTTGTGCAAATGACTGATCTGTCCTTGGGTCTTGGAACTAGGTGCCAAACTTGACTTCTCTCGAACTGATTGAGTTCATCTTGCATTACATTTATCCAATCTGCATCCTACAAAGCCTCAACAACATTTTTAGGTTCAATAAGAGATAGGAAAACATCAAAAGCACACAGTTTCTTTAATTGTGATCTAGTTTTGACTCCAGAGGTTGGATCAGTAAGTATATTCTCAATAGGATGAGAACTTTGATACTTGTGAGATTTTACAACCAACTGATTTCTGCTAGATGTTTCTCCCATGTTCTGTTGCTGAGGAACAGGGTCTTGAACAGGTTCCTTTAGGGGATTGGTTTCAGTTCCTATTTGATCATTTCCCCCTGTCAGGATGCCCTGGATGGAAGAACCTGTTCCATCACCTGTTCCTTCTTTTGGTGCCATTTTAGCTTGTGTTGAGACTTCAATCAAATCTTTTACCAGCCCAATAGCCTCATCTTCATGTTCCTGTCTCTCAGAAAGAATGTTAGTTTCATCAAACACTACATGAACACTTTCTTCTACACACAAAGTTCTTCTATTGAACACTTTATATGCTTTGCTATGTGAAGAATATCCCAAGAATACTCCCTCATCACTTCTGGGATCAAACTTACCTAGGGAGTCATTTCCATTGTTATGCACAAAGCAGTTGCATCCAAATGCCCTAAGATGGGATATATTTGGCTTTCTCCCTTTAAGTAATTCATAGGGAGTCTTCTCTACAAGAGGTCTAGTCATGC
The DNA here is from genome assembly GCF_001879085.1 of Nicotiana attenuata. Lineage (NCBI taxonomy): Eukaryota > Viridiplantae > Streptophyta > Magnoliopsida > Solanales > Solanaceae > Nicotiana > Nicotiana attenuata. Next base: position 4,940 of record NW_017678384.1, read on the forward strand.
ACCTATTGATGATGTAACATGCAGTGTTCACAACCTCTGCCCAGAAACTATGGGGCAGTTTACTAGAAAGAAGCATTGTCCTAGCGATATCTTTAAGAGTCCTATTCTTTCTTTCAACTACTCCATTTTGTTGAGGAGTCCTAGGGGCAGAGAAGTTATGATCTATACCATGCTCATCACAAAATTCAGCAAACTTAGCATTTTCAAATTCAGTTCCATGATCAGACCTAATGGATGCAAGTTGATTACCTAGTAGTTTCTGAGTCTTTCTAACAAAAGCAGTAAACATGTCAAATGCTTCATCTTTAGATGTTAAGAATAGTACCTAAGTAAACCTAGAGTAATCATAAACAAGTACCATCACATATTTCTTACCACCTCTGCTCAATGTTCTCATTGGACAATAGAGATCTATATGAACCAGTTCCAACGTCCTGGTTGTGCTTACCATTTTCTTGCTTTTAAAGGATGATCTTACCTACTTCCCTCTTGCACAGGCCTCACAAACTTTGTCTTTCTTGAACTTGATGTTAGGTAGCCCTATCACCAAGTCCTTAGAGACTAATTTGTTGAGTTGATTCAGAATTGCATGACCAAGTCTTTTGTGCCACAAGAGGGGATCATTATCCAACACACATAAGCAAGTGAGTTCATTTTCTGAAAGAGTAGACAAATCTACAATGTAAATATTGTTAACTCTTTTTCCCTGCAAAACAATCCTGTCAGTGGTAAGGTTAATCACAAAGCATTTGGTAGAGGTAAATGCTACAAGGTTACCTCTGTCACACAGTTGTGACACACTGATTGGGCTATACTTCAAGCCATCTATCAAGTAGACATTCTCAATGGAGTGAGAGTCTGCCTTACCTACCTTTCCAACCCCAATAATCTCACCTTTCTTCCCATTTCCAAAGGAGACATTACCTCCTTTTAAGTCCTCAAGTGAAAGGAACTGGTTCTTGCTTTCAGTCATATGTTTTGAGCAGCCACTATCCATGTACCATATTTGACTGCTTCCCTTCACTTGGACCTGCAAAAAGAAATCAAGGGTTAGTCTTAGGAACCCAAACTAGTTTGGGTCCCTTTCTATAGGCAAAGGGGTAAATCAAATTCCTTTTAGCCCACCCAGGCAGCCTATTTTTTTCTTGGACAAAGGCTTTGTTCTTTTGACTGGCCTTTTCTTTTGCATTACATTCATTTTTGTAATGGCTAGTCTTGCCACAATGTGTGCAAATTTTGTTTTCAGGAAGAGTGAGGTACTTGCTTTTACGGTCTCACTTAGGTGCTTGAGTCCCATAGCCAAGTCCTCTTTTGTTGCTACTATGATGTTCTTGTAGCCAGGAAAGTGCATCAGAAGCCTTTTTCCATTTGCAAGTTCTGTCTAGTTCATGTTTTACCTTCCCAAGGTCTTCTTTTAAGACTCTTATCTGCTCATCCTTCCTGTACAACTCATCCTTTATTTTTCCTAAGTTTTCTTCTAAGATGAGGTGTGTGTGATCACCTTTCTTCTTTCCTATCCCTAATTTCAATTTTAAATTTTCAGACCTAAGCTCTAGGACACTGGTGTCAAGTTCAAGAACCTGGTTCTTCAACTCACCATTTTTACTATCACTCTCATTAGCCCTAGATTCTAGATTTCTCCACTTTGCTTTTATGGTTGCACACCCCCTAGACAGATCTTCCTTCTCATTGTTTATTATCTCAGACTCATCAATGAAGTCTAGCAATAGTTCAGACAACCTTTCTTTAGACAAAAATTTAATCTTATCTTTGAGATGAAGGACACTTACCTCTTGTTCATCATCTGATTCTCTGATGGCCATAAGTTCTTGTTCATCTCCAGCTTCATCTTCTGAGTCCTCAACTGATGTTTCTCCCCAAGCAGCAACCATAGCCTTTGTTGATCCTTTGTTCCTTTTGGGTTGAACCTGTTCCTTCTCCCTGTTCCTTCGTTCAGCCCTTTCCTTCTTCCATTCAATTTCCACTGAGGACAGTTCTTGATCATGTGATCAGTCTTACCATATTTGTAGCAACCCTCGTTGTTCTGTTTCTCAGGAGCCCTTGGTTTGTTGGAGGTTATACCTCTTGAAGAACCCTTTCCTCTCATGAGGTACTTTTTGAAATCTCTTGTGATCATGGATATTTCATCATCCTCCAGATCTGCACCTTCAGCTATTCTGAGAGCCAGACTTCTTTCCTTCTTGGGTGCATCCATTTTCATGGTTTGCCTCCTCATTTAATATGCAGTGAGGTTTCCAATCAGTTCATCCAGCTTGAGGGTAGTAATGTTCTTTGATTCCTGAATAGCAGTAATTTTGCTTTCCCAAGTTACTGGCAAGACTCTTGTCAAGATTTTCTCAACCTTGTCTACTTCAAGGATAATTCTTCCAAGAGACTTAAGTTCATTTGTTAGTGTTGTGAACCTTGTGTAAATTTCTTGGATGGTTTCTCCTTTCTTTATGGTGAAGTTCTAATATTAAGAATATAGCAGTGTTCCTCTTGATCTCTTTACTTAAGGAGTTCCTTCATGGGCCACTAGCAGAGTGTCCCAGATCTCCTTAGCAGTAGTACAACTTTGAATTCTGTTGTACTCGTCTGGACCTAGTCCACACACAAGCCATTTCTTAGCCTTGGCATTCTTTTCCCAAATCTTCAAATCTCCAGCAGTACAGTCAGCTCTTGTCTTTGGCACGTCCACTCCTTCAGCATTCTTCTTTGTAGTAGCCAGGGGACCATCGGTAACAATATCCCAAAGTTCATAGTCTTCTCCTATGATGTGGTCTCTTATCCTGTTCTTCCACCAGGAATAGTACTGGTCATTAAAGAGTGGAGGCCTAGCAGTGGATTGCCCTTCCCAGTTTCCAGGTGGTGCACTCATCTTGATCTTTTCCTAAGGTGTTAACCTCTTCAAGGATAACACGCTCTGATACCAGTTGATGTTTTAAGCGTCAATACCACACAAAAGGCGGGGGGGTGATTTGTGTGGTACCCAATTTTCGCAATAGAAGAACCTGGTTCTTCTAGGTGTTCCAACTACTACTGTTTGCAGAATAATAAACACTGAAAATAAAGAACATAGAGATTTTTACGTGGAAAATACCTGGCTCAAAAGGTGAAAAAACCACTACCTACTACTCAGTAGAATTTTCCCAAACTTCCACTAAAATCACTGAGCCAAAACAGCATTTACAAAAACTTTTGTAAACCTAAGGATTAACTCTAATCCCGTTGTGGCACACAACCTCAACTGTTGTGACAACTTCAAGTTAACTCTAACTTGAACACTCTAGGTACCTAATACAATTACTTATATGAAAGTTGAAAGGTAGAATGTAAAATCACCCACTACAATTGAACTAGAATAAAAGATAGACACTAGGAACTGGTTCTTCTATCTCGTTCAAGTAGCTTCAGGAGTGCACACTCAAATCACACATAAATTGCTTGCAAAATCGCCTTGCTCTTTTGCTCTCAATTTAAGTTTAACTTATGCTTATGTGCATTCCTTGTAAAAGAAAACAACACTGATATTTAATAGGTTAGTAATCAGAGTTTGACCGGGATTCAATTGCTGCTCTTCTATCGTAGAAGAGTTCATGATGATCTCAAACTCTAACACTATCTTCATCCTAGATTGTGTTCTCTTCATGTAAGGAGTCTTTCTCTCCTTATCTAATATGCAACCTTTTCGATCAGATCAGGAGATATTGCTGCTCGATCAATTAGACTTATCTCCTTCACGTACATCTCACATGTACATATAGATCATGACTGGGCTTCACAAGATGGACCTGGTCCATGTCTGAGTTCTTTTGTCAATCTTCAAAGCTTCACCTGTTCTTGGGCCAACAAAATGTCTGGACAAAGTCGGGTCTTTGACTGGATCCCCTGTTTTGGCCAACAAACATACAGAAGAGGCAAGGGGAGAGGAGACAGGACTCAAATGCAAAGAGTCAAATTCCTGCAGTAGATCTAAAGTGAACTTCCGTTGAGAGAGAATCAAACCTTCAGGTTCTCTGATCACTTCCATGCCTAAAAAGAAACGTAAGTCTCCAAGGTCTTTAATTCTAAATTCCCGATGTAGGAAATCCTTTAGGGCATGTAATTCTGTATTATCATTTCTTGTTAAAAGAATGTTATCGACATAAACTGCAACTATAGAAATAGATGAGCCTGTCTTTTTGAAGAAAAGTGAATAATCTTTCATGGAATGAGTGAATTCCTTAAAATTGAGAGCTGTAGTAAGTTTAGCATACCATTGTCGTGAAGCCTGAAGAATCCCATAAAGGGATTTCCTTAGTTTACAAACATGATTAGGAGAGGGTGGTGTAAGTCCAGCAGGAAACTTCATATAGACTTCTTCATGTAAATCACCATGTAAAAAGGCATTATTTATGTCCAACTTATAAAGTCCCCATCCCCTTTTAACAGCAGTAGCTAAAGTGCACCTAATTGTGGACATTTTAACCACTGGTGAGTAGGTCTCATTAAAATCAATGCCTTCCTTCTGGATGTCCCACCTTATCACTAGCCTGGCTTTCAATCTCTCAATAGTCCCATTAGAATGTTTCTTAACTTTGTAAACCCACTTACATGGCAAAGCTTTCCTTCGTTGTGGTAATTCCACCACTTCCCAAGTTTGATTGTGTTCTAGTGCCTCAATCTCCTTTGCCATTGCCTCTTGCCATCCTGGATGATGTAAAGCCTGTGTAAAGGAGACAGGTTCTTGTATATTTGAAAGGGAGTTAAGCATATGTTGGTTAGGACAAGATAGACTACTAAAGGAAATAGAAAAAGGAGTAACAGGTGTGAGAAAGCAAGAGCTGCTCACATCTGTGAATTGCAAGGCATTGCAGATATAATCTTTGAGATAAGCTGGAGTGATGTGAGGTCTACAAGACTTTCTGATTAGATTCTCCATCATAGGTTCAGTTCTAGGAGAAGAGAAGAGAGGCGGAGGACTCCTGGACTGAGGAGAGGGACTTGAACTATGTCTAGAAAGAAGAGATGATAAGACTAGGATGGTAAGAGGGGATGGAACAGGAGTAGGGTGAGAAGGTGTAGATCCTGGAGAGATGGTGCTGGGAAGGTGGGGATATATCAGGAAGTGGTACATCTGAAGAAGGCAAGTGAGCTGTAGGTAGGGTAGGTGTAGAAGAAGAGTGTGAAATAGAAGCAAATGGGTAGAATTCCTCATGAAAAACTACTTCCCTGGAAATGAAAGTTCTCATAGTTTTAAGGTCAAGCACCTTATAGCCCTTCTTACTATGTGGATACCCTAAGAATACACAAGCAACTGCCCTGGGGTTAAACTTAGTTATGTGGTGTGGGGTAGTAGAAGCAAAACACTAATAACCAAAACACATCAAAAATGAATAGTCTGGTTTGGACTTAAATTGAATCTCATAAGGTGTTTTAGAATGCAAAATCCTTGAAGGAAACCTATTAATCAAGAAAGTGGCAGTGATTAGACAATTCCCCCAATAGGCTTTAGGCAAATGTGATTGAAATAATAAGGCCCTAAAAACCTCTAGTAGGTGTTTATGCTTTCTTTCTACCACTCCATTTTGCTGAGGAGTGTGGTCACAACTAGTTTGGCGAATAATACCTTGGGATAGAAGGAATTCTGATTGCAGCTTACCACTTCCTAACTCAAAGGCATTGTCAGACCTTATAACTTTTACCTTAGTGTGAAACTGTCTTTCTACCATTGTTAAAAAGGATTTCAGAGTGGTGAAAGCATTAGAGTTTGTACTTAACAAGTAGGTCCAAGTGCCTCTGCTAAAATCATCATCTATGGTAAGGAAATAACTAAAACCATCATGAGTAGGGCTGCTATAAGGTCCCCAGGTATCGATGTATCATATCAAACCTTGGTAGAAATGGTGCTTAAAGGAAAAGGTAACTTTGTTTGTCTTGCCATAGGACAAATGGTACACGGAGTAGAAAAAATAGAACACTTTGGAATATAGTCTGATGAAATGTTCTTCATATTACTCAATGGCATATGGACTAATCTATAATGCCATAGATTTTCTTTTACATTTGGATCAGAAAATACAAAACAAGAATTAAAAACAGGACTGGAATGTGAATTACTTTTGGAAACAGAAAAACTAGTTAACTTAGATAAACTCTTAGGAAGATCAGCTGAATGGCTTGATTTGAGAATATAAAGTCCTCCCTCTTCTCTACCAATCTTCATAGAGCTCTTCAGTGAAGGGCCCTACAGTAAAAAACAAGAATAAGGGGTGAATAAGACATATTTCTTGAGTTGTCTGCATAATTTATGCACAGATAAGAGGTTGAACCTGAAGGATGGGATATATAGAACATCCTGTAAACCACATTAGGCATTAATAAAATAGAACCTGAATGAGTGACTTTGACTCTATAGGAATTAGGGAGTTTTACCATTAGAGGTTTAGGTAAAGCTTTAAACTCAACGAAGAATTTTCTAGAAAAAACACATATGCTAAGTAGCTCCACTATCTAATATCCATGAATTGCTGTCAATTTGAAAAAAACAGGCATATGAGTCAAAATTTTTAGCTATACCAGCACAATTCAGATTGGCTGAAGCATCAGAAGTGCTTGCTCCCCGCTGTCCCAACTTCACCTGTTGAAGAAGTTGCAATAATTATGCCACATTCTCCTGGGTGAGTGCCTGAACATTTTCTGCATTGTTCGTTGGTTGGACACTTGCTTCTTCTGAGTTAACAACATTGTTTGCTTGCACCTGCCCTCTTCCTTGAAATTTCTTCTGATTTGTGAACTTAAAGTCTGTAGGGAAATAATGAAGCCTATAACACTGCTCTATGGTATGACCTGGCTTTTTGGAATAAGCACAGATCCCATTTCCCTTCTTAGATTGAAACATGCCCTTCTGTCCTTTGTTATCTTTAAACTTACTGAAGTTTGCTGATTGAGTTGGCAACATTAAAAGAGGCTGAATCACCAGGATAAACAGGTGTAACATGGATTTCCCTTTATTTTTCATCTTGAATTACAAGGGAATAGGCTTGACCAATGTTAGGTAAAGGTGACATTAGCAAAATGTTGCTTCTGACTCCAATGAATGTATCATTCAAGCCCATCAGGAACTGCAGTAGCCTTCCATCTTGATGTGCTTTCTGTGTTTTGGCTTTAGCTCCACAGTTGCAATCACGCACACAGGCAGAAAAGGTGTTGAGAGCATCAAGTTCATCCCATAGGTTTTTCATTTTAGTAAACTAGGTAGATACACTAGTGTTACCTTGCACAACAAGATTGAGTTCCTTTTGCAATTGAAATAACTTTGCTCCATTCGTTTGACCAAATCTATCCTACGGGTCACTCCACAAATCCTTTGCACTTTGGGAGTAAAGGACAGATTAAGCTATCTCTTTTGACAGGGAGTTCAACAACCAGTAGAGAACCATGTCATTGGTGCGAGCCCAATCCTTTTGAAGTCCTGAATCTGCATCAGGGACAACTAGGGATCTATCAATGAATCCTAGTTTGTTTTTGGCTGATAGAGCAATGACAACTGCTCTCCTCCATCCTCCATGACTTTTTCCATAAAAAGCTGAAGATACCAAGTTCATGCCCGGATAATCTGAAGGTTGAAAGTAGTATGGGTGAGCTGAGTCTACAATCCCTGCTCCTGTAGCACGAACATTAGTAGTAGAAGTAGTTGAAATAGGGGTTTCAGGAGTACGCATGATTGATTTTAAGAAAGGAGAATGATGAAAGAGAATGTATTGAATTATGAGCAGATCAGACCTGCTCTGATACCATGTAGAAAGTAAAGAAGAACAACGTATGAAATTTCATTTCTCTGTATATTTTCTGCTGTACAAGGCTAGGGTATAAATACAAGAAGAAAAAGAATCTAGGGTAAAACAGAAATGCCAAGTGGAATGCACCTAATGGCTAAGTTATAACTGTAAAATTCCACACTATAACTAGCTTGTCAGATAAATACAAGAAAATATAAAATGCTATTTACAGGGTGTATATATCTTGTTTTCTGATCTTCTAGAACACATGGCCTTGGACCGCACTAATTATTTTAAGCCATGTAGATAAGGAAGCCCAATATAGATGAGGCCCAAATCTTCTCCACAGATCAAATAGCAAACCCGGTCCAAATATGTATATACTAAGGCTGAGAAATATCGGACATAAACGAAAATCCAAAACACCTCATCTCTCAACTTTCTTTGTCGGAGACTTCTAGAAATCGACTAACACTAACACCCCCCCTCAAGTTGGAGGAGGAGGTACGAACACCCAACTTGCCCAGAAGATGATGATGAAGTGAGCCTGTAAGAGGCTTAATGAAGAGATCGGCAAGCTGAGAACTAGATCGAACAAAAGAGAGAGAAATTAGCCCAGCAAGAAAAAAAAAGTTCAACGGTGTTTGTTTCATTTGGGAGTGATATCACTACAAGAAAATAGACCTAAAATTAAATTTTTTTAAATATCATTTGAGACACATAAATGTGACAAAATTATTTACCGATATTTATTTGACATTTATAGCAAACGTCGTAAATTTCGATGTCGAGAGTTTTCCGACGTTTACATTAATGTTCGAAAATAAATAGTGACATTTATATACTGAATTTTTTATCAACTGTCATCAGCCTGAGTACAAAATCAATATAGTTGCAACATATAAAAAATCTCGGCAATCTTACTCATCCTTTCTAAATATACATGCAAAATGTCGGTAAATCTTCTTTTGTAAATAACTATTTTTCCTTTATATACTTGAAGGAAGTTAATAATTCTTATCTAATAATAACAATTTCATTCATATAATTTTGATACTACAATGTCATGCGCAACAAAAAAAAATTTGAATTAAAACAAAAGAGGAACGTACACATTTTTTTCGAATATCTTACAATACCATTCAGTAGTGGTTCTCAAAAAATATAAAGTTTTCCTTTGTACATCTTCAGAACAAGCTATGCTAACTATCAAGATTATGAGCTCTGAGTGAGCTCTACTCCTCATTCAATGGAGGATTCAGAACATTCTAGAATATGTATTTCTAAGAGAGAGAGAGAAATGAGCAGTGAGGAGTCTCTGATTTGTGAAAATGAAACTCAAATTATCTATTACTAAGTATTGTCCTCTTTATACCCATAAGCAACAAAGAATACAACTAAACCAACTAAGCTGACAGTTGGAACCTAACTAATGCTATGCTACTTAGCAGTGTATATACAAGTGTATATAAATATAGAATATAATATCAATACTCCCCCCCCCCCCCTCAAGTTGGAGGTGAGGTAATCATAGCCAACTTGCCAAGAACAGAGGAATGCTTCACCCCAGTGAGTTCTTTAGTGAGAACATCTGCCAGTTGCTCTATAGTGCCAATGTGATGCAAGGAAATGAGGCTCTCCTGAAGCTTGGTGCGCACAAAATGGCAATCCACTTCAATGTGTCTTGTTCGTTCACGGAATACTGGATTCCTTGCAATGTGTAGAGCAGATTGGCTATCACAATGTACAGGTATGGGCAAGGAGACAGGAACAGTAAGCTCTTCAAACATGTCAGCCATACTAGCTCACCCACCACCTTCCTAAGTGCTTTGTACTCTACTTCTGCTGAGGAAAAGGAAATGGTTTCCTATTTCTTTGACTTATAGCTGACAGGACTACCTCCTAGAAGGATAATGTAACCAGACATAGACCTCCTAAAATCAGGGCAGGTTGTCCAGTCAGAATAACAGTAAGTAGTGATGGAAAGAGCAGATGCATTGCTGAAGTACATGCCCAATGTAGGATCTTTCTTGAGGTACCTCAACATGTGATAAGCTGCATGTAGATGAGGTTCCCTGGGGTCTTTCATAAATTGACTCAAATGCTGGACTCCATAGGCTATATCCAATCTAGTATTTGTAAGGAAATTCAACTTCCCAACCAATCTTCTGCAGAAAGTAGGATCAGATAAAGGAGAAACTTTTTAGCCTTCAGTTTCATTGTAGGACCAAGAGGAGAGGTCAGGCTGGTTGAGTGTAGGCAATCATATTCTTTCAGAAGGTGAAGAACAAATTTTCTCTGTGAGATAATAATACCATTTTCCTTGTAAAAGACCTCTAGTCCTAGAAAATAATGCAGCTATCTCAAATCTTTTATGTTGAATCTATCATGTAGGTAAGCTTTGAACTGACTAATTTCTTCTAAAGCAGTCCCTGTGAGGATCATCAACATAAACTTCTACACAAACAGTTGAAGAACCCTTCTTGTTAAAGAACAGGGAATAATCATTAGGGAATGTGTGTATCCTCTTGTGTACAAAGCCTCAGTCAGTTTATCATACCACTGCCTACTGGCTTGTAGTATTTGTCTTTGGTATGTCCTGGTCGTCTACAGTGGTCACAAAATGGCCTAGGCCTATTGTTTGAAGTCTGATTCCTACCAGGTGGGTAATTTGTCTTAAAGGTTCTTCCCCTTACATTGACATTCAACGCAGAAGAATCAAAATTCAATTGATTTCTAGGCTTGAATTCTCCCCTGCTTCTCCTCCTGTATCAGCAAAGCAAATGCCTGTGCCATAGAAGGCAATGAGTTCATCATGAGAATGCTTCCTCGAACAACTGTTAAAACCCCGTAAGTCCCATTAGAAACTGTATGAATCTTCTATCCTGCTCTGCCTTGTGCATCTTTTCCTTTGCTTCACAAGTGCACACACAACTACAGTTAGTTTTAGCACTTAATGTGTTCAACTTTTCCCAGAGTTTCTTCATTTTGTATAATAACCTGTGATGTCAAGAACTCCCTAACTCAAATCGTTAATCTCCTTCTGGATTTGATACAACTTAGCTTTATTCGTTTGATCATATCGATCCTCCAATTCCTTCTACAATTCAACAGAATTATTTACTTATCCTTCGCTAAAGAGTTCATAATCCATGAACTAACCATGTCATCGATGAAGAAGACCTCGACTCTGATACCATGTCAAGATTATGAGCTCTGAATGATCTCTACATCTCCTTCAATGGAGGATTCAGAACATTCTAGAATATGTATTTCGAAGAGAGAGAGAGAGAGAGAGAGAGAGAGAGAGAGAGAAATGAGCAGTGAGGAGTCTCTGATTTGGGAAATGAAACTCAAATTATCTATTACTGAGTATTGTCCTCTTTATACACATAAGCAACAAAGAATACAACTAAACTAACTAAGCTGACAGCTGGAACCTAACTAATGCTATGCTGACTCAGCAATGTATATACTAGTGTAATACAAGTGTGTATAAATAAAGAATACAATCTCAATACTAACTAAAAATAAATTTTAGTTCTGACTATAAAAATATCAATTCACAATAGTTCACTCAATGAGCCTTCATATAAAGAGGTAACTAAAATCTCTATGGCGACACGCTTTGCACATATTTTCGCTTTGACTCCAATTTTTACATATTAACTTGACATGAAACCAAACAATAAAAGTAAAAATTAGAAGTTAAAAATATAAGGTAACAAAAACAGTTAGCAAGACACTTCTATAGAACTATATGGAATATGATATCACATGCAAAGTTAGAATATGTGCAGCTTAAAAAACTTCCATCATATTAAAAAAATGAAAAATAGACTTACTTATCATAAAGAAAAATAAAACAATAAGAAACTTCAAGTCATCGAATATGAGCCACAAATGTAAATATATTCCATACAGTAAGAAAATGCAAAAGGTGCTTGAACACATCTACATATATTTATTACTTTAGTTAACATAAATGCCACATAAATGAGAAGTTTTGTCTCTCTCCTTTTCCTTTTCCTAATCCCTTCTAACTAAGCATGACATTTCAGTTACATGCTTAAATGATGTTTGTTATAATCATTTGGATAGAGTGGTACCATTTTCTTAAACCACAAGAATTTTCTTTATCTCAATTAAATTGTGAAGAGGATAACCTTTGAGTAGCTTGCAGACCTTGAGTATGCTCCTAATGGAATTCATTTTCAGCTCCTGCATGATAATATTGTTAGTAGTGCATTTTAGGGTTAATCAATCAAGAAAGCGTCTTGAGTTATTGATAAGTAATACAAACTAGATATTCTACTTATCTCAATTTATGGAGATGATCCTCTTGAATGAATGATAACCACAATCAACTAGAATTCACAAGCCATATTTGGTTAATGATCATGCTATAGCGGTCATTTTTTTCCAAGAAATACATACTCTCCCCTTTTCGAATTAGATGACACACTTTTATTCTTAATCCGTTCTATTTTTACAATTGGAAAAATTCAACTTTAACCTCTTCATTTTACCTATTTTTTTAATGAGAAGCTTTTATAACCACACAAATGTCATGGCTCCACAAAGCTTTTCCCTCTTAAACTTTTAAGACCACAAATTTCAAAAGTTTTCTTTTAAATTTTTTTAAAACCCCGTGTTGAGTCAAACTTACCTCATCTAAATTGAAACGCAGGGAGTAATAATGTCCGTATTCTTACTGAAAAGCAGGATGTCATCTCCGGTAAGGAATCAAACATTGTAAGTCGATGAGGTTAGTTATATTGTGCTACAGTTCCATGTTTTTCTTCCTCTGATGAACTGATCTTGAGTATTTATGTGTCAAGAAAATATAATCTTTCTTTTTTGTCCACTAATGTTTTGACATTAGTTATAGGTATCAATACGTTATTCTATCATACTATAAGATTGTTCTATCGGACAAAAATGTAATCTTACCCAACTAAATGTAAAAGTGTGATATTTCCTGCAAGGCATAGTTTAGTTTCTGACTTATCCACACAACATCTATGTAATTTGGACCTGCAGGCACCGTTCTCCATACATCCTACTAGGGGTGGGCATAAAATTCGAAAAAATCTGAAAAATCGGACTGGACCGAATTAATTTGATATTTCGGTATTGGTTCTTCAGTTGTTCGGTACTAATTCGATATAATTTTTTTAGAAGTTCGATACTTCAATACGTTTCTCGGTATTGAACTTTCTATACTTGGGTATACCAAAATATTTCATAAAGCCCAACCCAAGTTCCCATTTTCCAACCAAGGTCCAACAGTCCGACCCCTATTTCTGCCTAAATATTTCAATTGATGTTGTATTTGTGTTTGGCTTATGGGTTTTGAAGGGGTTGTCGCGTATATATATATAGCCCGTGCCCAATAATATGAAGCTCAAATATTTAAACTCTTAGAGCTTGTTTGAAAAGTTTTTATGTAATTGAATTTGATTGTAGTTTATTGTAATTTCACAATTTAACATATTTTTCTGTACATTTAATTATTTAGTCCTCATAAAATTATGCAAAATTAAAATGAGGTAACTACACTTTGCAATTATCAAAGGCGATAAAGAATTAAAGGTAATAATATAGTATACTTACCATATGATATTTCAAATATTATTTTTTCTTTTTAAATATAGTCTAAAAAACTATTTTACTCCTCAAATTTGTCTCTCAAAGCGTACTTGCTCCTAATTCTTTCCCCGGTGCTCCTTTTACCTTTTTTTCTGCCTACTGCGTACTTTATTTTACTGTGAATCTTTTTAACCTTTTTTTTATTGTTTTATCTATAGAGTCTTATTGCTACTAGTGCAATTGCTTGTACACCTTCTTCCCCTTTTTTCCTTCTTATTCCATACTTTCCTGCTTTCATTTTTTATTGCATATGTATATTATAGTAATTTGCGATTTATTGTATATTTTTCTTCTTTATTCTTCCTTATGACGTCTGTAACGATCCGACCGGTCGTTTCGTGAGTTATAGCCCCGGTTTCCCCATTTTTGCTTCCTTTTGTGTTCTTCAGCTGTATTTTATCTTATCGTGTTGGTTGGTTCGTGTTCGGAGTGGTTTCGAAGTGGAATGAGACACTTGGTCTCCTATTTAGAAGCTTAAGTTGGAAAAGTCAACCGGATGTTGACTTATGAGTAAACGATCTTGGATTTGGATTTTTATGGTTCTGTTAGCTCCGTTAGGTGATTTTGAACTTAGGAGCACGTTCGAAATGTGTTTTCGAGGTTTGTGGTAGAATTAGGCCTGAATTGGCGAAAATTAGGATTTTGACAATTTTGGTCGGCAGCGGAAATTTTAATCTCGGGGTCAGAATGGAAATCCCGAAGTTGGAGTAGGATTGTGGTGGCATTTGTGACGTGTGTGCAAAATTTGAGGTCATTCGGATGCGATTTGATAGGTTACGCCATCGTTTACGGAATTTGAATGTTTGAAGTTCTTTGGCTTGAATTCGAGGGTAATTTGGTGTTTTGATGTTGTTTTGAGTGATTCTAAGGTTCGACTATGTTTTATTGATGTTATGGGATGTGTTGGTATGTTTGGTTGAGGTCCCGAGGGCCTCGGGATGATTTTAGGATGGTTAAGAGAGAGTTTGGAATTTGGAAATGCAGTTGAAGCTGCTGGTTCTGTCTTAATCGCACCTGCGGAGTTGGAACCGCAGGTGCAAGGTCCGTAGTAGTGAATTTGAGGCGCAGGTGCATAGGTGGATCGCAGGTGCGCTTGGTCCCCGCATCTGCGATGACCGCAGATGCGGTCAGGCAATTGCAGAAGCAGAAGCAAGCTTTTAATGAAATTTCGCAGAAGCGGAGAAGTCTTCGCAGAAGCAGTCCCGCAAATGCGGAAATGGGACCGCAGGTGCGATTTTTCTGGGCAGAAAGTCCCAGCTCGATGTTTTGTTCTCCATTTACGATTTTTGGGTTTAAAAAACTCGTGAGAGAGGCGATTTTTTGAAGGATTTCAAGGAGCAACGTTGGGTAAGTGATTCTAACCTATGATGGCATAAATTTCATGAATCTATGGCTTTATTCAATATCTAATTAGGAATTTTTTGCTAGAAATTTGGGAATTTAGGGCTTTGAAATTGGAGAGTTTGATTTGAGGATTTGAGGGGCCAAATAGAGTCGGATTTTTATAAGTTTTGTATGTATGTACTTGTGAGTGAATGAGTTTCCTAGTTTTGAGACTTTTGTTGGATTTTGAGACGTGGGTCCGGGGGGATTTTGGGATTTGTGTCTTATTTGATAATTTTTCTTGTGGAATTCATTCCACTAGCGCATATTGATGGTATTGTTCTTGTTGTGAATAGATTCGGAGTGATTGGAGTCCGAGTCGAGGGGCAAGAGCGTAGCAGAGTAGAGATTTGACCGGTTTGAGGTAAGTAACGATTGTAAATCTAGTCCTGAGGGTACGAAACCCCAAATTTCATATCGTTTTACTATTTTAAGGTGACACACATGCTAGGTGATGGGTGTGTGGGCGTGCACCGTTGGGGATTGTAATTTGATCCGTCCCGTAGCAACTATAAGTTGCGTATTTGGTTGAAACTATATGATACTTATGTGTTTTAGAAAGAGGTTCTGTAAATTGGGGTTTATTCCATGTATAGACCTTGTGCCAGAGCTGTTTGGACCCTTAGGGACCTTTTTCTTACTATCCTCTCACTGTTTTCGATTGAAAATCTATACTAAATCATGTTATACTTATTGATTTCATAACCCAGTCTTTATTACTCTTTTTTGATGCATATAAATTGTTGTTTCGGGCTCAGTACCCTGTTTTTACTGAGAGCCCGAGTGGCTTGAGAGGTTTATGACTGAGTGAGGCCGAGGGCCTGATTTGTGAGGATATCTATGGGATCAGGCTGCACGCCGCATCAAGTTTCACTGATTCATGATTGACTGAGGCCGAGGGCCTGATTAATTTATGCCACGAGGTGGCTTGTTATAGTGCTTGGGCTGAAGGATCCCCTCCGGAGTCTGCACACCCCAGTGAGCTCAGGTACCTACTGAGTACGAGTGCCCGAGGGGCTGTATATGAGTGATGGTGAGGTATGCCCGAGGGACTGTCTACGAGTGACTGTGAGATTTGCCCGACGGGCTGTTCATGAGTGATGTTTTGCCCGAGAGGCTGTTCATGAGTGATGTTTTGCCCGAGGGGCTGTTCATGAGTGATGTTTTGCTCGAGGGGCAGTTTATGATTTTTTCATTTTTGCTCACCTTTGCATTGAGCCTTGTTTGAAAACTGTTGAAAAATATCTCTAAATGATTTTTACCAGAACAGGGTTTAAAAGAGATGATTTGATTCAACCCTGATTTTAAAAGCCTGTGTATTTTACTGAGATTTCATGATGTGAACTTTAAATGCTTTATTGCTCGTCACTACTTCTCAGCATTTATTTACTTTAGTTACTTACTGAGTTGGTGTACTCACGTTACTCCCTGCACCTTGTGTGCAGATCCAGGCGTATCAGGACCCGGTAGCAGCTGTTGACTATTCCAGTTGTAGATCTTCTCGGAGTTGGCAAGGTAGCTGCTGGCGATCGCAGTCCTGCTCTTCTCCCTCCTATCTTCCTATAGTTGTTTGTAGTTACATTTCATACTGTGTTAGTCTCAGTATTTTGGACAAATTGCAGTAGATGCACATGACTAGTGACACTCCGATATTGTGCTTTTCTTTTCGCACTTTTGTTATTTGGAATTTCTTTGCGGAGTTTTATTATTAAATAGCTTGAATCTATCTTTAAATAAATATCGTGTTGTTTTTGGTAAGAGTCGGCTTGCCTAGTACCACGATATGCGTCATCACGACATGGTAGTTTGGGTCATGACAACGTCATCATTAATAAATATTATGCTTTTTTATAAATTTAAAATGCTCGCTTTATATGTCTTCTAGATAGACTAATAAATAATGTTCATTTTTTAATTGGTTGATCATGTATGGTTTCAATAATAAACTTAAACTTACGATGTTGATAAACATTATATATGCAATAGATGTAAGAGATAACTCAATAGAATTGATGCCAATAAATTTAATAGGGATTCTTTTAATGAGAAAGACTTTTTTAAAGAAAAATAAATTATTAGCAAAAATAACTGTTTGTTACGAAACTTAGTTCAAAGCAATAATATAAAACAAGAAAATAGACAAGAATGTAGGGAGCAAGAGAGAAGAGATTTTTATTTCTTCCATGTATTCAAGTATATACAATATGGTGCTAAAACCCTCTATTTATAGGATTACATAGAGGCATACAAAATAATGCCATAAACATGACATTAAACGATTTTGACGATCATGGAGGAAGATCATCGGGAGGTTTATGGAGATGTAGGTAGTTACAACTATAATGGTGTAGAAGTAGTGAGAGTTATCTACATAATGGAGAAGAGTAGTGGGAGTAACCTTCTTTAGGAGTTATAGACATCCACTACAAAATATAATATTACCATAACACTCCCCCGTGGATGTCTATAGATAATGTGTCCTCGTTAAAACCTTACCGAACAAAAACCCTCTAGGGAAAAATCTTAGTGAAGG
>NW_017678385.1:0-314 GCF_001879085.1 Nicotiana attenuata
TAGACATAGGGTCTCTTCTCCCTAGTCGCCTTTTGCCAACATAGGGTCTCCAATCCCTAGTTGAGATATTTTTAGGCATAGGGTCTCCACTCCCTAGTCGCCTTTTGCAAACATAAGGTCTCCAATCCCTAGTTGAGATATTTTTAGACATAGGGTCTCCACTCCCTAGTCGCCTTTTGCCAACATAAGGTCTCCAATCCCTAGTTGAGATATTTTTTAGACATAGGGTCTCTTCTCCCCAGTCGCCTTTTGCCAACATAGGCTCTCCAATCCCTAGTTGAGATTATTTTAAGACATAGGGTCTCCACTCCCTA
>NW_017678385.1:5279-5544 GCF_001879085.1 Nicotiana attenuata
CCCTAGTCGCGTTTTGCCATTAGGGTCTCTAATCCCTAGTTGAGATATTTTTAGACATAGGGTCTCCACTCCCTAGTCGCCTTTTGCTAACATAGGGTCTCCAATCCCTAGTTGAGATATTATTAGACATAGGGCCTCCACTCCCTGTTCGCCTTTTGCCAACATAGGGTCCCCGATCCCTAGTTGAGATATTTTTAGACATAGGGTCTCCACTCCCTAGTCGCCTTTTGCAAACATAAGGTCTCCAATCCCTAGTTGAGATATT
>NW_017678385.1:10143-10754 GCF_001879085.1 Nicotiana attenuata
CTCCCTAGTCGCCTTTTGCCAACATAGGATCTCCAATCCCTAGTTGAGATATTATTAGACATAGGGTCTCCATTCCCTAGTCACCTTTTGCCAACATAGGGTCTCCAATCCCTAGTTGAGATTTATTTTAGACATAGGGTCTCCACTCCTTATTCGCCTTTTGCCAACATAGGGTCTCCAATCCCTAGTTGAGATATTTTTAGACATAGGGTCTCCACCCCCTAGTCGCCTTTTGCTAACATAGGGTCGCCACTCCCCAGTTGAGATTATTTTAGACATAGGGTCCCCACTCCCTAGTCGCCTTTAGCCAACATAGTGTCTCCTATCCCTAGTTGAGGTATTTTCAAACATTAGGGTCTCCATTCCCTAGTCGCCTTTTCCAACACAGGGTCTCCACTCCCTAGTCGCCATTTGGCAACATAGGGTCTTCAATCCCTAGTTGAGATATTTTTAGACATAGGGTCTCCCCTTCCTAGTCGCCTTTTGCCAACATAGGATCTCTAATCCCTAGTGGAGATATTTTTAGACATAGGGTCTCTTCTCCCTAGTCTCGTTTTGCCATTATAGGGTCTCTAATCCCTAGTTGAGATATTTTTAGACATAGGGTCTCC
>NW_017678385.1:15256-16070 GCF_001879085.1 Nicotiana attenuata
ACATAGGGTCTCCACTCCCTAGTCGCCTTTTGCCAACATGGGGTCTCCAATCCCTAGTTGAGATATTTTTAGACATAGGGCCTCCACTCCCTAATCGCCTTTTGCCAACATAGGATCTCCAATCCCTAGTTGAGATTATTTTTAGACATAGGGTCTCCACTCCCTAGTTGCCTTTTGCCAACATAGGGTCTCCAATCCCTAGTTGAGATATTTTTAGACATAGGGTTTCCACTCCCTAGTTGCCTTTTGCCAACATAGGGTCTTCAATCCCTAGTTGAGATATTTTTAGACATAGGGTCTCCCCTCCCTAGTCGCCTTTTGCCAACATAGGATCTCTAATCCCTAGTTGAGATATTTTTAGACATAGGGTCTCTTCTCCCTAGTCGCGTTTTGCCATTATAGGGTCTCTAATCCCTAGTTGAGATATTTTTAGACATAGGGTCTCCACTCCCTAGTCGCCTTTTGCTAACATAGGGTCTCCAATCCCTAGTTGAGATATTTTTAGACATAGGGTCTCCACTCCCTAGTCGCCTTTTGCATACATAGGGTCTCCAATCCCTAGTTGAGATATTTTTAGACAAAGGTTCTCCACTCCCTAGTCGCCTTTTGCGACCATAGGGTCTCCAATCCCTAGTTGAGATTCATTTTAGACATAGGGTCTCCACTCCCTAGTGGCCTTTTGCCAACATAGGGTCTCCAATCCCTAGGTGAGATATTTTTAGACATAGGGTTTCCACTCCCTAGTCGCCTTTTGCCAACATAGGGTCTCCGATCCTTAGTTGAGATATTTTTAGACATAGGGTCTCCACTCCCT
>NW_017678385.1:16605-17001 GCF_001879085.1 Nicotiana attenuata
CCCTAGTTGAGATTATTTTTAGACATAGGTCTCCACTCCCTAGTCGCCTTTTACCAACATAGGATCTCCAATCCCTAGTTGAGATTATTTTTAGACATAGGGTCTCTGCTCCCTAGTCGCCTTTTGCAACCATAGGGTCTCCAATCCCTAGATGAGATTATTTTTGGACATAGGGTCTCCACTCCCTAGTCGCCTTTTGCCAACATAGGATCTCCAATCCCTAGTTGAGATTATTATTAGACATAGGGTCTCCACTCCCTAGTTGCCTTTTGCCAACATAGGGTCTCTAATCCCTAGTTGAGATATTTTTAGACATACAGTCTCCACTCCCTAGTCGCCTTTTGCCAACATAGTGTCTCCAATCCCTAGTTGAGATATTTTTAGACATAGGGTCTC
>NW_017678385.1:21916-22258 GCF_001879085.1 Nicotiana attenuata
AGACATAGGGTCTCCACTCCCTAGTCGCCTTTTGCCAACATGGGGTCTCCAATCCCTAGTTGAGATATTTTTAGACATAGGGCCTCCACTCCCTAATCGTCTTTTGCCAACATAGGGTATCCAATCCCTGGTTGAGATTATTTTTTGACATAGGGTCTCCACTCCCTAGTCGCCTTTTGCAACCATAAGGTCTCCAATCCCTAGTTGAGATTATTTTTAGACATAGGGTCTCCACTCCCTAGTCGCCTTTTGCAACCATAGGGTCTCCAATCCCTAGTTGAGATTATTTTAGACATAGGGTCTCCACTCCCTAGTGGCCTTTTGCTAACATAAGATCTCCAA
>NW_017678386.1:0-7219 GCF_001879085.1 Nicotiana attenuata
CATTTTATAGATTCTACTAGGGATAGGATTGAACTACTTGTAGCCATTCTGGGTGTGCTTAATCTTCTAATTGTTTTAGGAATAATTCAATTAGGAAGTCTTGTTAGTCTTCAGAAGTTGCTAATTAAAAATTATTATCCGTGGCTAATTAACATAAACTCGCTCATATTTGTAAAATCATGAAATACATTGGATCGTTACTTGAGTGTAATTTCCGATGCAACCATACTTGTAGCCATTGATCATTTTACTTGCTTTCTAGGTTAGTTTACATTTCCGCATTTAGATATAAAACATTTTTAAACCAATATTCTTAGTGTTTGGCATTGTGCGATAAGCGATAATTTTCTTACATTCCTAATCGCCTGCACATTGTTCTCTGTGGGATTCGACCCCGACTCATAGTTGGATAAATTATATTGCATGCGACCGTGTCTATTACTTTTTAGTAGTGGATTTGGACGTCATCAAAATTGGCGCCGCTGCCGGGGAACAATTTGGCGTAATTTAGGTTGTTTGAGAAATAAGCGTAAGTGCTTTGGTCCAAACTTGTGAATATTTGTGTAATTAATTTTTCTTACCTTGGTCTATTTTTATTGTTGTTTCTTGTTTATTTTCTTATTTTTGAAAAATGGCATCATATAATGAAAATTGGTCAGATGGTAGTTGTTCATACTTTGATGACCCTTGTCCTTATTGTGGAGGACCACACTCGTGGCAAAATTATTTGAATTCTCCCGGGGGTGGATTGTGCGCACAATCTCAACCCTATGAGTGGAGTATTTGTGATAAGTGTGGTTTTCAAAATGGTCATTGGGATGATTGTGTCTATTTGTCCTTCCCTTCCCCAATCCCCCACTATGATGATTCTACTTTTTGTGATGATTATAGGGCTATGGAAGTGGAAGAAGTTGAGCGTGGCCAAAGTAGAAAGCTCAAGCTTATGTTGGAGTGTTTACTTGACAAAGGAAACAAGAAGCAAAATGCCTTGGAGGAGCTTTTGGAGAACAGTCTCCAAAATGACTTGGAACTTGAAAGGTTGCACTCACAAATGGATGAGATGATCGAAGCCTTAAGGATTCAAAAAGCCTCGGAAGTGAATGATATCCAAGAACCTTCCTTGGAGATTGAAATTGAAAATCCTTCTTTGGCACTTGATCAAAACCAAGAAGAACTCTCAAATGCTCAAAATGAGAAAATAATGCTCATGTTGGAGACCATTCTTGAAAATGAGGAGAAGCACAACTTTGCACTCGAGAACTTGAAACAAGGCTTGGCTCACATTGATGAACATATTCGCACTTTGGAGGATCGAATGCAAATATTGGTTGAGGCTCACTATTCCCACCAACTTGAGAGTGTGGAAGGAAGCCAAGAAGAATCCAATTCCGAGGAAGAAAGTGAGCTTTACTTTGAGGATTCAAGAATTGAACATCCGCCAACCGACTCTATGAGTGTTAATGATGCCGAGAAAAAAATGAAATTAGAGTCAACCGGTGTAAATGAAAATGTGGTTGAGATTGACTCTAATCCGGGGGAAAAAGAGGATGTCAAAATCCAAGAAAAAATGCAAAGTGAAGGTTTGAAGTCACATTCCAAGCATTTTTCAACGTTGGAATTGTATGGTGATATGGAAATTGAACTACACGATTCAATGAGGGCTTGCGAGGAGGAAAGGCAACAACCATACATTTTACAGTTTGAGGAAACAAGAAGACAAAATGACATCCCTCACATGAGAGACAAGAAGTGCAAAATGAAGAATTTAAGGCTTGACTTGATCATCAACTTACCACCCCCCATCGCTCGTGGTCACAAGCTTGATTCCATGTTAGGTGCCCAGTTCATATCATCCAAGTGGCGAGAAAAGGGGTAATGTTGTTTGCGTCGTGCCACGACGATTAAATGCGGCGCTTGGTGGGAGGTAACCCATCGTTTTTCAAAAATTTTAGTTGTTTTTGAAATTTTCTTTTTTAGAATAGC
The DNA here is from genome assembly GCF_001879085.1 of Nicotiana attenuata. Taxonomy (NCBI): domain Eukaryota; kingdom Viridiplantae; phylum Streptophyta; class Magnoliopsida; order Solanales; family Solanaceae; genus Nicotiana; species Nicotiana attenuata. Next base: position 1,984 of record NW_017678386.1, read on the forward strand.
TTAGTATATTATTTGTAACTAATCTGCCAAGTTTTAGATTTTTTGGAGTTGATTTGAGCAGGTCGGAGTGACCCGGAGGGCCAAAACCAGTAGCTGCAAAAACTGGGCATCAATTATCTGGTATAACCGCATCTACGGAATATTGACCGCAGATGCGGTCGCGCAGAAGCGAAGTAAAGACGCTGAAGCGTTACTTAGCGCAGAAGCGGTCAAAATCTCGCTTAAGCGACTTCGCAGAAGCGGTTATATTCCGCAGAAGCGAAAGTCGCTCAGGTCTTAAGTTTTAAAGAAATTTTAAACGCCTCATTTGCCCAGAAATATTTTCATACTGTATCCCCTGCCCTAACTCCCCAAACACGAAGAAAATTGCAACAAGTTAACAAAACTCCTTGTGAATTCTTCCTCTCTTGCACAAGAATCAGGTAATGTCCTCATGTACTCTGTCCTTTTTCTCTTCTTCTTCATTACCAACAGCCCCCATTGTTTTATTTTAGTTTATGTGATGTTATATATATTTTCTCTACTTTAGGGCTGTTAGTTTTAGGATGTGAGGGAAATTGGTTGAGTGTAGGCTTGTGTGTGTTGTTAATATTACAACAAATTTTGGGAATTCTGAGTACCAAATTTGTTCAAACAAGAGGTGTCTTTCTAGTGCTTGCAAAGTGTTCGATAAAGTGTTTAAGAGAATTTTTAATTGCTAAGCATCACAAAATGGGTCTAAATGGAATCATAAGTTCATGTACTGCACTAATTTAGAAGTCTTGAGTATAAATTAGATGCCAAAAATTGGGTTTGAGAATCAAAAGTTGAAAAACATTTCTGGGCAGTTGAAGAAGAAGACTAAAGTCACAGAAGCGGATAACCTTACGCAGAAGCGAAAACTGGAATAGTAGACAAAAACCGCAGAAGCGATCAAATTGCCGCAAAAGCGGAACCGCTTCTGCGGTGGCATTTCCGCAGAAGCGAAAACTGTGCAGTTTGTGCAAATTCCAGTAGCTTTGCATCTGGGCCTTCCCGGGCCCGTTCAATCTATTTTTTTGGCTCAATTGCAGTGTTTTGAATTGCTTAACATGATTCTATTACCCGACTCACCTTGTTTTGATTCTTTGTAGGTGTTTCGAGTTAAAATGGACCCTAACACAAGCGGACGACAACCCAAAATTGAAGAGGAAATTGAGGAACCATACGATGAATCACGCTTTATGTCAGCTGCATGTGAGCGTAGATATTTGGACGAACTTGTCAATAGGAGGATAATTCTTGAAAAGGGCATCCATGAAGACAATTTGGCCGACAAGCTCCCGGATTTCTATGCCCGGCTCCATTCAACTGGATGGTCATGCTTCATCCCCACCCCTTGCAAGGCTAATGAGGAGTGGGTGCGTGAATTTTACGCCAACCTCAGGCGCACTGATTTTGCCAATCCACAAGTCGTCATCCGAGGAAAATTGGTGAGGTTTGGGATCAAAAAAATAAATGACACTCTTGGTATTCCTAACTATCCAATGGAGCCGGTGCAAGAGAAGGATCATTGTGAAAATGGGGAATGGCTTGTCTCCAAACTTTTCCCTCCTAGTCTGAGAGCTAAATGGGGTAAACAGAGAAAAGGGTTGAGATCGACTGACTTCACTGCTGAAGCAAAGATGTGGCTATATATCATATGCAACCGGGTGTCTCCTTGTGGGAACATCTTAGATGTCTCTTACCCTAGGGCTTTGATGATTGCTTGCCTCCTGGACAACATTCCTATGAATGATGGGTACTATATCCTGCGGGAGATGAGGGAGTACTTGCGAGACAAGGATGCAGGGATGATGTTCTCCTCACTGATCACATAGCTATGCACCAGAGCAGAGGTTGATGTACGTGGCACCGATCGGTGGCTACCTGCTGATAAACCTTTTCATCCTTTGAGAGTGACAGGAGAGGGGAGCGTAGTCAAGAGCAAGAAGAGAAAAGTCACCACCACAGCTACTGCTTCAGAGTCCTCTTCACAGGCAGCTGCACAGGGACCATTTGGGATACTAAACTCCGAGCTTGCATCTATTCGGGAGTTAGTATCACAGCTTCCGAGTGGGCACTCATCCTCCCAGCCTGGGCCTTCATACTTCTCCAGGGACAAAATGCAGAGTTACTTGGATGCACAGAAGAGTCAAAATGAGCTTATTGAGAAGATAGCAACAACCGTGACTAGACTGGAGGGAGCATACAGCACTTTGGCCAAGGCTCATGTAGACCTGCAGCAGAACTTCGAGAAGGAGAAGAAGAAGAACAAGAAGAAGGGCAAATTTATGATCAAGATGTGGAGAGGCATCAAGGCCATCTTCAAATGGGGGAACCCAGACAAGAAGATACCAGTGGCGGCCGAAGATTATAGTGAGGAGTATTCCTTCATTTCAGAGTCTGCTGGTGATGATGGTGATGATGATGCCGATGAGGAGACTGATGAGGATGGGAACACTAGTCCAGCACAGCATTGACCTGCCGTCCTCCCACAGTCCGCTAGTTTGATGCAGACCTCAGGGAGACCCTCAAACTATTTATGCTTTATATTTCATGTTGTGCAGTGAGGACACTGCAATGTTTTTAGTTGGGGGTGGCTGTAGGTATACTTATTCATACTTTGATATTGGTGTGCCCTTGCCGGGCTTGTTATTATGCTGTTGTGGATATTGTGTGCCCTTGCCGGGCTAACTTGTATAGCAGGTGCTCTTGCCGAGCTTGGTGTGATTAGCCTGTTTATATTTTTCTTTCATTATTTGGTTTCTTTAGTAGTTTGGTTTTTTTAGTGTTAGTTTCTTTTATTTTAGTATCCTTTGTAGTAGTTTTGCTTTCTTTTATTTTTATTTTTATTTCCTTAAATAATATTTCCTTGGGTTTTCTTCATGCTACGGTTCTTTCCCAAGGAACATTTTTGAATTGAACCGGGTGACTTTTCCCTATGATAGATGGCGTGACAACCTTCTTAAGGGAATTAGTCTTGTTTTGCTAGGATGAGACTTTTGGATTATTTGGTACTAATAAAATTAGTCTCTTGTATGTGAAGTGTGAAATAAGAATACCCCTCCGAAATTGTGATTTTGAACTAAAACAACAGGTTGTATGGTGAAGAATGATTTTTGTGATAAATTTTTGGCTCTTTTAGTGACTCTTAGCCCACTAGTTTGGATAATATTGCTCTAGTCATTCTTAGTAGAAAATGATTGATCCGTCTTAATTAATTCATGTGCCATGAGTGTTAGTGTTTGTACAAATAATTCTTGTGTTTACTTCTATCATCTAGAACTTGCCTGGTTGGTCTTTCAATGCTAATGATAGTATGTTTGGTTGGAGGAATGATCTTAGGCATTCTTTGTTTTATTTGCAAAACCTCTTTAGCCTTTCAAGCCTACCTTTGCATAAATAATATCACTAGTACCCAATTTGAGCCTTTTAACCTTTTCTTTGGCCAACTCATTACAAACCTTTCCCCTTTTGTAAAATAATTCCCTCTTTTGAACCCGTCCCTCCTTGAACATTGAGAATGAGGCTAAAATCCTAAGTTGGGGGTGTGGTGTCAAAGTGGAAATTGGTAAGGTTGTACATTTAATGTAGGATCATATACCTCAAAATGTTTGTATTAAGTTATTCAAGCTCCAAAAGAAAAATATGTATATAAAAAAAAAGAGAGAAATATTTGTATGTATATAAATTATGGAGCCTTGAAGAAAATTAGAGAGGTATTTAAGGTGGTTCTACATTGGGAACTAGATTCCAATGAGGCTATGTGGGTTGAAGAGAAACAAAGTGCAAAAAGAATGAAAAATGTGAGTAGTGTTCTAGGAGGGTGAAGTCACTTGTACACAAATATTTATCCAACCCTTCCTTAAACCTACATTACAAGCTTAACAAGTCCTTATGGGACCTCCAACCGAATATTCTTGAATATGTGATGAATTAAAATAAGGGAAAGCTTATGGTATGAGATGTTGTAGCATTTGAAATTCTTTGTGAGAGTGAGTGTTTTTGTAAATTTGTCCCTCATGTTGCATTGTAAATATAGTGATTTTGGGACTTTCTTTCTTGTGAGGGCACATGAATTAGGAAGGATTGGTGAAATTGAGTAAATAGAGCATATGTAGTGGACTAATGCTTTCGAGTCACTTCTTGAGGCTTATGTTTATCACTTAATTATTTTGAAACTCCCTTGCATATTCTTGAAGTTGTTTTTCCTTATGAGGGAGTTATTCGGGAAGGATTACACATACTTGAGCCTAATTATTAGTACCAACCAAATCCATAAGTATGTTGCTTAAATTGGGGAATGTGATATGTAAATAATGGCAATACCACTTGTGTTTTACATGGTAAATCCTCATTGAATTGTTGGTTTTGATTTGCTTGAGCACAAGCAAAAGCTTTAAGTTGGGGGTGTTGATGAGTGGTGATTTTACCACTCATTCTAGTCTCTTTTCCTTAACTTTTATGTCCTTTAACTATAATATGAGGTTGTTTATGGTGTGTATTGTTAGATTTTCAGGTAAATGATGCTACCAAGTGATTTGAATTGAATTGAAGTGGAATTGAGCAAAGAGAGTGAAAACATGCAAAATCTTCCAGTGACTCCGCTTCTGCGGAAGGATGGCCGCAGAAGCGACCCCGCTTCTGCGAGGAAAGAACCGCTTCAGCGGAAACGGATAAATTCTCAGAAACCGCATCTGCGGTTGGTTTTTCGCCTCTGCGATGGCGCATCTGCGCCTGGAGAACCGCATCTGCGGTGACAGCACTATTGTACGATTCCGCTTCTGCGATGGGAGTTCCGCTTATGCGGAGCCGCACCTGCGATTATTCTTCCGCAAGTGCAGAAGTCGAGCATCAGACCTGGGCAGAATTGACATTTCACAGGTTCTCATCCCAAACCATTTTTATACTCGTCCAAACATATCTTTGGCATATATTTGGCTTATTTTCAGTTCTTAGAGCTAGAGAGAACAAGTATTGAAGCTAGGGTTTTGCATACACACTTAGGTTTTGAAGATTGAAGCTTGTGGTTAAGATTTCTTACCCATTTATGTTTATTTCTTCATTTCCTTGCTTTGTATTGAATATTCAAGTGTGTAGTATTTATTTCCAACACTTGAATCTTGTTTATGGAAATACTCATATTTAAAGTGTGGATTAAATACCTTGTTGTGCTTATGTATTAAATGATTTTTGTTCTTTTATGAAGTGAGTTATTGTTATTTTAATTATTCTT
>NW_017678386.1:9398-22256 GCF_001879085.1 Nicotiana attenuata
GATCAAGAATAATTAACCAGGATGCAAAGCCCTTTTTACAAGACACCGATCTCAGGTGACGTTGATGACAAAACCAACTTACCTTAAACATCGAAATTCCTTTCCTGCTCCTCCGAACTGGTGACATCCTTGTCAACACTGAACTGCTACCTTGATCTTCACTGCAAATTCCATACCACTCACTGCACTTAACATGCCAATATACGATAGAACTCGTTTTTCATCATAGCTTCGGAACCACTAATAGGTTAACACTTCATCATATAAAAACTTTTCACTTAACTCACTTCAGGAGATCCATAGTATCACACAGGTGAATTCTCATAATCGTAGAATATGCAAATCTCTAAGTAGTGGTCTAAGCCACCATAACCCTTTCGGGATCTGCTTACACATAACAAGCCATAATATAAGAATGCTTCTGAATAATATCAACTACGGTAGCTGACAAGACTCATACGCACCATCGCAACTCACTTTCATAACTCGATCACGCTGAGGAAACTGATTGCTAACACCAATATGCCAATTCAACTATGGCCAATCGATCTACCTTCTCCCAATTTATCCTTGATTGCCTTAGAGATAATACTAACTCCATCCGTCACATATCATACTCCATCCACACTCATCACGAGTGACCCTGAATCACGAGACCATGCTGTCTCAAATCCCACGAACCAATTCATACCTTCCTTGCGTGCATATTCGCACCCTCAACTGACATGACCATTTTGCTAATCCTATTACGATTCCGAAATCTCTTCTCATTTTCCTCTCAAGTTCTACACTGCAAGTCAAAACATCATAGAACACTCTGTGCCTCTTCTCATAGGCTGCTATCAAGTTTCATTCTAAACTGTATCTATAGGCTCGAAATCATTAGGCATCACACTTTATCCTCTTTGAACCCATCAGAACCGTTACCAAGAGCCACCCGCTCTGACTTGGTCCCGAATATAATCAATTCCTTAAATCTTCTAGCACATGAATACCCCACTAGTGATGCACCTGGCAGAATCCCTTCTCTTGGAACCCGCATCTTTACAAACGAAAATCTTGAATCCTTCCACAAGTCCGGACATGGGCCAATAAGGCCAACGATAGCCCACCTTTAATAATCCCTTTGCTTAATTCACCACTTATGTTCTTTTCCGTAGCTGAAACAGCTCAACAATATGCTAATAACCAGAAACCTCGCAAGTAGCTAACTATGCAACCCAATCATAAGCGGTGGGACTCTCCCGCTTAGCTTGAAGCCATTATTTCACAAATTTGGAACTCACCGGAGTTCCTCATCTCTTATTGACATAGCCTTACGCAATCGATCGCCAAAATTCTCGATACCTTACGGTAGAAGCCCCCCTTTTTATATTCTGAATCATTATCAACATTCACACAACAATTCCCTTCGCTGCATAACCAGTAGAACTCTTCGCAGAAGCCTCGCCAACCACGCGACTGCTAACCTGCTCACATGAATACCCCACATGTAGGAGTCCCTCCCGGCATCTTCCAACGCTGCTACGTGGGGTACAATCACTGCGACATCGATAATCCCTCCTGAGTCTGAGCTTATTCTCTGGCTGCAGAAGTCTATTCATCCCTCGTGGACATCAATTAAATGCGTGGCAATATTCCTCCAGTCCCAAGTTATGTTGTATCCTTCTCCATTCACGAAGCTCCATCCTGTTATATCAAATCTCCTGCCGCATGATAGCCCATACTTCTAATTAATCCGTAGGCTTCAATCGCCAGCCACTATAATCCCAAATCATTCCAAACTTTCCTTAAGGTGCGTAATCGTCCTACCACCAAGCCCATATGCAACCTCCGTCACTCTCCCACTTTGGGCAAACTCGCTTCTTTAATCAGCTACCTGACCTTTGCTTCATACACCTGGCCTTTTAGAAGTTTAAAACTCCGGCTGACACTTCCCGTACGCATTTCCCATCTTTTGCTGCCCGGTTGTTGCCATCATAAAATCTATCTTCATAGTACTTCAGTCCACAAATGGCTACTAACTTTAAACCTTTCCGAAGGTCATCCTTCTCGAACCGCCAACATTAGAAATACTGATCCAATCCTGAACCACCGCACCCTGCAATATCTGACAGTTGCATCTCCGATATTATTTCACAATATCTTGCCCCAAAGGCGAATTGTAGAAGATTATAACAGCGACACACTTAATACGTTCAATTAGAATAACAGTACCCCAACATAGAAGAAAACTCCACTACGCTTGCAAATACCAAGCCTCATTACTTCCACCAGTCCACATCTGACCATCCTTAGTTCGATTGCCTTTCCCCTGCCGGGAATAAAATACGGAATTTCTTGGTTATGCACTGAGATGACCTCCCTTCAAGTCATTTACTGCCCCGACACGTGGGCAACATCCTACCATCATATCACTACTGTGGGGCAGTCATTAGTAAGCATCATGGCAACTTGTGCCTAGCCTCAAGCCCTCAGAAGTACCGTTACTGAGCTGAAACAATAAAATATTCTTCTATAAAGCGACGACAATAATACGATCAGCTATACCAGGAGAAACATCCTGTATCACATCTATAATACTATCATGACTCTTCAATTCTCGATTTATAACAAGCGCTTTGCGTCGCATAAGGTTGAGTAGGAAGGAAACAAAGGCATAAGCCTCACAAGAATCAAATCGCACGATAAGGAATCAAGAAGGGAATTACTCCTAACAGTCCTGCAGCCTCCCAAGGATAAGTACAGACGTCTCCGTACCGATTCGCGAGACTCTACTAGACTTGCTCATGACTCGTGAGACCCTAGGAACCTAGTGCTCTGATACCATGTTGTCACGACCCAAAATCACTAAGGGTCGTGATGGCGCCGGACGCTGCTGTCAGGCAAGCCAACCAATTACTTAATCAAATTCTCGTTTTAATACTTTTGAAAATCTAGGATATTCCTTCCAATTTAGCAATTTAAAAGATAATTGTCTCAAATCCGATTCAAATAATAAGCAGTTCAATGCAAAATACTTCAAACCATCCCAGAACCCGGTGTCACAAGTGCATGAGCATCTACTGATAAGGAAATAAAATACAACATCCGTCCGGAATACAATGGACAGGAAATAAATACAATGTACTGAAAAGGGCTATACTAGCTGCGGTCCGCCTCGAATAATGCAACTCACCTAGCCCCCAACTCATCCGTGCTGCTACGCCCAGTGGGCTTCTAGAGATAAATATACCTGTGCAACAAAAATGCACAGAAGTGTAGTATGAGTATGTAAACAACGTGTACTCAATGAGTATCCCGTCTAATCTCGAAGAAGTAGAGACGAGATGGTCAACTTCGACACTTACTAGAGGTCAATTGACAACTTACTAAAAATGTGAGGAAATCATGAATTTATATAGCAGTTCTATTTCACGAAGCCAGAAAACAGGTAAACACCTTCGACAAATAATCAAGGATTTTCAAGGTTTACTCTTTATCATCTTATCAATTTATATCAAGCCACGAAGGGCAAATTTCCCATTTAAAATTCTCAAGCAACAATATAACATGCGCAAATCACACCGAGGCGACGGCCCGATCCAACAGAAATAAACTGTGCACTTGTCGAGGGTCGACGGCGCGCCTATAGATGCATCTATGTAATCTGCCGAGGCGTTCGGCCCGTTCCATAAGTAAACACATACCCTGCTCGCGAATCATGCATGCGACGCGGGTACACATAGAGATACATGCTCAATCAGTCAATTAAGAACTTATCGGGAATATTTACCCAAACAAAACAATTTCTCTTTTTAACAATTCAGGAAAAATGATGTTTAATCTCCTTCTAAATTCATTTACTATTCCAAGGTGATTCAAGCAATTCAAACTATCAATGGGTTCATAAATAATCCAAGTACAACATGCTTTTGGGCCCTAACTACCCGGACAATAGCATAATAGTAGCTACACACGGACTCTCGTCACCTCGTGCGTACGTAGCCCCCGCAAATAGGAGCACATAATCAATTATTTCACCTATGGGGACAATTCCCTCTTACAAGGTTAGAAAGGAGACTCACCTCGCTCCGAAGATCCATAACCGGCATTCCACACCCTTCCGAAGACTCCAATTGATACACCACGCTCCAAAACTAGCCAACGGTTGCGCAAATCCATTAATTTATGCTCAAATATTCATTACAAACTAATTTATAGCAATTCCTAACTCCGATCGAAAAGTTGCCCAAAACGCCATCGGGCCACATGCCCGGAATCCGAAATTTTTCGAAGATAAGGATTACCCATGACCTTAGGAACTCAAATATATAATTTTCACTAGTTTCTATACTCAATATCGTAGTTAAATTCCAAGATATAATTTCTAGGTTTTCCCTCAAAACCCCAAGTTTTCTAAACAATTCATGCTTAAATCCACACATAATTGATGTATTTAACTCATAATAGGTGAGGATATCTTACCTTGTCGTTGATGACGAAAATCCTCTCTTGAAGCTCCCCCAAAAATCGCCCAAGCCATGAAAAATGGGTGAAATGAACTCAAACCCCGATTTAAAACATCCCTTCTGCCTCCAGCGATTTCCGCACCTGCGGTCCCTTGACCGCTTCTGCGGTTCCGCAGGTGCGGATCAATCACCGCTTCTGCGGTCCGCCCAAGGCTGCCCTTTTTCGCTTCTGCGATATACCCTCCGCAGATGCGGTACCGCTTCTGCAGAAATTTGACCGCATTTGCGGTCCACTCTGAGCCGACCCAATCCGCTTCTGCGACCACTTCTCTGCAGATGCGGTCCCGCTTCTGCGGAACCTTGACCGCATCTGCGGTCCTCCAGCCCTTGACCAAAAATTCGCACCTGCGCCTTCCTAGCCGCTTCTGCGGCGCCGCACCTGCAACCTCCTTTCCGCAGGTGCGGTTATGACAGCAACCAGCAGTCCTCAACCTTCCAAAAATCCCATTTTTCGATCCATTAACCACCCGGAATCCACCCGAGGCCCCCGGGACCCCAACTAATCATACCAACCAGTCCCAAAACACATTATGGACTTGCTCGAGGCCTCGAATCACATCAAGCAACACGAAATCATGAATTACACCCCGATTCGAGCTTTATGAACTTTAGAACTTCCAACTTCTACTTTCGATGCTTAAACCTATCAAATCAAGTCCGATTGACCTCAAATTTTGCACACAAGTCATATTTGACATTACGGACCTACTCCAACTTTCGCAATCGGATTCCGACCCAGATATCAAAAAGTCCACCTCCGGTCAAACTTCTCAAAAACCTTCAAATTTCTATCTTTAGCCAAATGGCTCCAAAATGACCTACGGACCTCCGAATTCACTTCCGATCGCGCTCCCAACTCCAGAATCACCACAGAGCTATTCCCAGACTCGAAATCCCAAACGGACATTGATAACACTGAAATGCACCTCAAGCCAAACTTAAGAAATTTCTTCCAAAATGCTAACTTCCACAATAGGCGCCAAAACGCACCCGGGTTATCCAAAACCCGAACCGGGCATACGCCCAACTCCGAAATCATCATACGAACCTGCTGGAACCTTCAGATCCCGATTCCGAGGTCGTCTACTCAAAATTCTAATCCTAGTTCATTCTTTCAACTTTAAGCTTCTGAAATGAGAATTCTCTTTCCAAATCAACTATGGACTTCCCGAAATTCAAATCCGACCACGCGCACAAGTCAATAATACCTGAAATGAAGCTGCTCATGGCCTCGAGCTGCTGAACGGAGCGCTAGAGCTCAAAATGACCGGTCGGGTCGTTACATTCTCTCCCACTTAAACATACGTTCGTCCTCGAACGTGCTGAGGATTACACTGAAGTAGTCTGAAATCACCGGTTAACTTCTCATGCACCTTCCCGTGCTACCACCACTCAGTTGAGCACATTAGCTCGATCAGTTCTGAAGATATTTCCTTCTATTAAAGCAAATAAGCCTTAGAGCCCAATTCCAACATCCGAAATTCTATGCCCGACCTGTTTCCAACATAAGATCACCATATCAATCACCACATGCTGTACCCAAACGTGACTGCATAACTTGCTGAATTCACACCTTGCATCATTTTACTCATCGGACCACAATAACATTTCCTGATCAACTTAGTCGAAATTCCACAAATCTGATGCTCCCATTGCACCCCATGACTTACACCGGTCTTACCCTAACTCTTACAATACCGCCACAGCGGAAGAGATGTGCAGAAACTCATAATCAACTGCCGAGTCAACCCATCACTGAGTCTATACTTCTGACAAGAAACATTACCATATTCTGAACCAAATCGTGATCTTTGCTCCTTAATATATTCCATATAGTCAGATTGCACTGACCCTGAATCCAATGATTCCATCTCACCCGGCACGAACCGCTCAGGCAATAAGCCACCCTAGAAATAATCAAAAGTATCATATAATGCCACAACGTGCCAATAGGCTACCAATTAGAATGCGATACCAAAGGAAAACGAACTCTAGAAGGAATTACCTAACTCCCGCACTGATGCAGACTTTCCCTAGAAAATAGGAAGCGAGACGCACAACAATAGCATATAGAAAACTATACTCAACATCACACTGTTGCGGCGCGCAACCCGATCCAAACATAGATCTCACATAAGGAGATTGCACATCGAGCTAAATTTGCTCATTACAACAAGATATCGAATTTGGTCACAAGCACGCTAAGTGCATAATACCATCCCTGAGGGGACATATAGCGCTATAAGCTACAAAACTCAAGCACAACTGAGGTGCGATATACAGTCTGAATCTCAAGAGCCATTTTGCTCATAATACGTCGTTTCCAAGCGGATCCTCAACACATACACAATTTCTCAAGCCGTCTCACAACTCACACGACGCAACGTATCACTACACAAAATATCTGACAGCGAAATAACACCCTGACTACTCCTCCATAAGGAACACATTACTGAAATGAACACAACTGGCCTGACATAGAGCCCATATTCACATTTATATTCATCCACCGACCTCAAGTCGAACCAATCATATCAACTAAACCAATAACCTTTCGAAGGTCCATACTAGCTCCCCGTTTCTCATAAGACATAAGAACAACCCTCATAACCGGAGCAAACCTCCATAGTACATAACCCAATAAATAGAGTGCCCTCTAGGCATAAATTCCCAAATCAATGATATTACCACAATCCTCATACTTGGCTTTAATCTTTAATCAATCAAGTGACTACATGCCACATGTATACAATCTTCCTGTGAGACACACTCCCACAACCTACCATAACAAATAACTGGGTCTTACCTCCAAACCACCGGCCGCACAAACACTGAAAAGCGATCAAGAATAATTAACCAGGATGCAAAGCCCCTTTTTACAAGACACCGATCTCAGGTGACGCTGATGACAAAACCAACTTACCTTAAACATCAAAATTTCTTTCCTGCTCCTCCGAGCTTGTGACATCCTTGTCAACACCGAACTGCTACCTTGCTCTTCACTGCAAATTCCCTACCACTCACTGCACTCAACATGCCAATATACGATAGAACTCGTTTTTCATCATAGCTTCGGAACCACTAATAGGTTAACACTTCATCATATAAAAAAAACTTTTCACTTAACTCACTTCAGGAGATCCATAGTATCACACAGGTGAATTCTCATAATCGTAGAATATGCAAATCTCTAAGTAGTGGTCTAAGCCACCATAACCCTTCCGGGATCTGCTTACACATAACAAGCCATAACATAAGAATGTTTCTGAATAACATCAATTACGGCAGCTGACGAGCCTCATAAGCACCATCGCAACTCACTTGCATAACTCGATCATGCTGAGGAAACTGATTGCTAACACCAATATGCCAATTCAACTGTGGCCAATCGATCTACCTTCTCCCAATTTATCCTTGATTGCCTTAGAGATAATACTAACTCCATCCGTCACATATCATACTCCATCCACACTCATCCCGAGTGACCCTGAATCACGAGACCATGTTATCTCAAATCCCACGAACCAATTCATACCTTCCTTGCGTGCATATTCGCACCCCCAACTGACATGACCATTCTGCTAATCCTATTACGAATCCGAAATCTCTTCTCATTTTCCTCTCAAGTTCTACACTGCAAGTCAAAACATCATAGAACACTTTGTGCCTCTTCTCATAGGCTGCTATCAAGCTCCATTCTAAACCGTATCTACAGGCTCGAAATCATTAGGCATCACACTTTATCCTTTTTGAATTCACTAGGACTGTTGCTAAGAGCCACCCGCTCTGACTGGGCCCCGAATTTAATAAACTCCATGAATCTTCTACCACATGAATACCCTCTCAGCGACGAACCCGGCCGAATCACTTCCCTTGGAACCCGCATCCATACAAAGCACGAATCCTGAATCCCTTCCGAATCTGAACATGAGCCAATAAGGCCAACCATAGCACACCTTTAACAATTCCTTTGCTCAAATTACCACTTATGTTCTTTTCCCGTAGCTGGAGTAACCCTTCAATATGGTAATAACCAGAAACCTCGCAAGTAATTAACCATGCAACCCAATCATAGGCTGTGGGACTCTCCCACTTAGCTTGGAGCCATTATTACACAACTCTGGCATTCACCAAGATTCCTTAGCTCTCTTTGACATAACCTTGTGCAATCATCCACCTAAATTCTCGGATTCTTTCCGTAAAACCCCATTTTTATACTCTGAATCATCCACCACATTCGCACGGCCGATCTCTTCGTTGCATAACCAATAGAATTCTTCGTAGAGCTTCGCCAACCTCGCGACCGCTAACCTGCTCACAGGGAATAACCCACCTGTGGAAATCACTTCCCGACATCTTCCAATGCTACTGCACGGGATACAATCACTATGACATCAATGACCCATCCTGAGTTCGAGCTCACTCTCTAGCTGCACAAGTCCATTCATCCCTCGTGGACATCACTTAAATGTGCGGCAACAACCTTCCAATTCGAAGTTATGCTGCATCCTTCTTTCTTTTAGGCAGCTCCTTTTCGTTATATCAAATCTCCTGCCGCATAATAGCCCATAATTCAAATTAAATCCGTAGACCCCAATCATCAATCACTAACATTCTCAAATCACTCCAAACTCTCCTTAAGGCACGTGGTCATCCCACTGCAAAGCCCATATGCAACTCCGCCACTCTCCCACTTTGGCGAAACTCATCCCCTTAATCGATCACTCGACCCTTGGCCTCTTATACTCGCCCTGACACTTCCCTCAGGTCTTTCATCATACTTTGCTGCTCAATTATTTCCTTAAATAAAATCTATCTTAGAATTGCCGATTCAATCCTGAACCACCTTACCTCGCGATATCTAACAGCCACACTTTCGATACTATCTCCCAAAAGCTTGCCCCAAAGGTGAATTGTAGAAAGTCATAACACCGGCGAGATTAGTACATTCATCAAGGACAATGACACCTCATCACATATGAGAATTCCTCCACGCTTACAAATACCAAGCCTTGTTACCCCATCATCGCAAATCTACACGTTCTTAGTCCGATTGCCCTTCCCCTTCCGGGAATAAAATAGCGAATCCCTATATCATGTGCTGAGTAAACCTCCCTTCAAGTCATTCACTGCCCCGACACGTGGGTAACATCCTACCATCATATCACTACTGCGGAACAATCGTTCATAAGCATCATGGAAACTTGTGCCTAGCCTAAGAGCCCTTAGAAGTACCGTTACTGGGCTGAAACTGTGACGACCCAACCCGTCGTCTCATGTGTTACTGCTCCGTTTCCCCCATTTTATGCTTCTTCATGTTTCATTATCAGTGTTTGGTGTGTTAGAGTTGATTTGGATTGGTTTTGGTAGAAAATGAGACACTTAGTCTCTTTAAGGAAGGTTTAAGTTGGAAAAAGTCAACCGGATGTTGACTTATGAGTTAGAAGGTTCGGATGTGAGTTCCGGTGATTCAGTTAGCTTCGGGAAGTGATTTGTGACATAGGAGTGTGATCATAATTGATTTTGGAGGTCCGGTGTAGAATTAGGCTTGAATTGGTGAAGTTAGTATTTTGGCGAATTCCGGTTGATGGGTGAGAATTTGATCCGAGGGTCGGAATGGAATTCCGAGAGTTGCTGTAGCTTCGTTAGGTGATGTTGGATATTTGTGCAAATTTTCAGGTCATTCGGACGTCGTTTGGTCGGGTTTTTGATCGAAAGTGCATTTCGGAAGTTTCTGAAGAACTTAGGCTTGAATCCGATGTGATTTAATGTTTTTAGCGTTGTTTGATGTGTTTTGATTATTGGAGCAAGTTTGAATAATGTTTTAAGATGTGTTGGTGCTTTTGGTTGAGGTCCCGAGGGCCTCGGGGTGATTTCGGGTGGCAATCGGAAGGAAATTGAAGTTGGAAATTGCAGGTTCTTGGCTGCAGCAGGTATTTTCGCATATGCGGAAAGGCAACCGCAGATGCGGTTGCGCGGAAGCAGAGAAGGCTTCGTAGGCGCAAAAGCGGGCGCGGGGACCGCAGAAGCGGAAACCCCTGAAGACCAGTAGGAGTTTATATTCATTTTTGCTCCGCGAGGGTTATGTTATTTCCACCATTTTTGAGCGAGCTTTGAGAGCTTTGAGGCGATTTTGAAGAGGGATTCAAGGAGGAATGATTAGAGGTAAGTTCCTTGGCTTAAATTCACGAGATTATGTTAGATTTAACATGGAAATTGGTTGAAATTCATCAAAAGGGGTAAAGCTAGGGCTTGAGTTTTTGATATTTCAAATTGGGATTTGATAGGTCATTTGAGCTCGGATTTGGGAGTTCTTGGTATGTATGGACTCGTGGCGAGACGAGGAATCCGGTAATGCGAGTTTTGTAATTTTTCGAGAAGTGGGCCCGGGGCTCGAGTTTTGCTAGTTTCGATAAACTGTTTTCGATTGGGTATTGTCCCATTGGCATATTGTGATGTATTCGCTCTGATTTTGGTTAGATTCGACGCGCGTGGAGGCCGATTTGAGGGGAAAAGGTATCGCGGGCTAGAGATTTTGCCGGTTCGAAGTGAGTAATGATTGTAAATGATATCCTGAGGGTTTGAAACCCCGGATTTGCACCCATAGTGCTATATTGAGGTGACTTGCACGCCAGATAGAGAGCGTGGGGTAGAGCACCGTTGGGGATTGTGACTTGGTCCATCCCGGTTGTTGATTTTATCGCGTATTTCGCTATGACTTGTTGTTTTTCACTAGGACATGGGCTTATTGCCATATTTGGGGCTTATTGCCGACTGTTTGAACTCCCTATGAGCTATCATCACTGTTTTCCTCACTATTTGAAATATTATTTGAACTCAGTCCGTTGTCATTACTCTGTTTCATGAACTCAGCTATATTTTTACTCAACCTCGAGTTTTAACTGATATTTGAACTACTGTTTGAGCTGAGCATTATTGTTTCTTTACTGATGCCCGAGGGGCTTATGATTATTTTTGGACTGATTGAGGCCGATGGCCATATGTGAGGATATGCTGAGTGATGTGAGGAGGCTTTCAGGCCTCGAGTGTATTGTGAAGAGGCTTTCAGGCCTCGAGTGTGTTGTGAGGAGGCTTTCAGGCCTCGAGTGTGCTGTCAGAAGGCTTTCAGGCCTCATGTTGATATGTACAGGCTTTCAGGCCTTATGATGATATAGTGCTTGGGCTGTAGGAGGCCCTCCGGAGTCTGCACACCCACAGTGAGCGCGGGTACCCATCTAGAGCGGTTAAATTATAGACAGTGGTAACAATGACACTGTCATACGCATTTTGGTCAGGTAACAATGACTGACCAGTCAGGTAACAATGACTGATCAGTGGTAACAATGGCACTGTAATACGCATTTTGGTCAGGTAACAATGACTGACTAGTAACGAAAATCATGCCCGAGGGGCGAACTTTTATGTGCTCATCTTGCATACTTATTTGCATTTTTACCTGCTATGCTGTGGTATTTGTGCCCGAGGGGCGGATTTTCTGTGCTAATCAGCACTAACTATTTTGAACAGCTTTCGTAATTATTGAAAGGACCATTTTCAAAAGAGATTTGAACTGAGCCGAAACATTCCTAAAGAGTTCTCTGATTTCACTGTTTTCTCGGAAATTGTACCCGGCTTCTGTACAGCCCGTTGGTTGCTTTACGTGATTTCTTGCTACTCAGTTATTATTTACTTCTATTACTCACTGAGTTGGAGTACTCACTTTACTCCCTGCACCTCGCGTGCAGATGCAGGTATTATACACCCGGTAGCGGGTTTTGAGCTGGTTGAAGGTATTGCTATTGTAGTTGAGCAAGGTGACCGCCAGCGTTCACGGCACCGGACTTTGTCTTTTGATTTTCAGATTCTGTTTAGTATATTATTGGCCCTGTAGCATTGTTCAGACTTCCTTAGATGCTCGTGACTTGTGACACCCCGGTCGAGCTGTGTTGGGGTTGTAAATATTGTTAATTATAGTCATTTAGGCGTATCTTACTATTCATTTATGTTTACTTATTTTGAAAGAGGTTACTTGGGTTAGTTGGCTGGCCTTGTCTTCACGAGAGGCGCCATTATGAACAGTGATAAATTCGGGTCGTGACACCGTCCATCTATTCATTTTACACTATATGGGTCTAGAAACATTTTCTCTTCTGTTCTCCTTCTTCAAGCTTTCAACAATACTTTCTTTTCATCTTCTTATCTATCTGCTAGATTTCAGGTATATATCTCTCAATATTTGCTCACATTTCTTTGTTTTACTTTGTCTTCTTTCTTTCTTTGCTTCTTTTAGATCTGTGTAGCTGTTTCCAATTTCATGGATAAATTTCTTTGGATTTTGTGTTTTTCC
>NW_017678387.1:0-18318 GCF_001879085.1 Nicotiana attenuata
ATCTTTGATTTTAAGTTGAAAACATGTTAAATGATGTTAATGACTGAAAGAAATGAGTAAAAATCAACTTACAATTGATTTGGAAGAAAACTTGTTCTTGAAAAATCGCCCCAAGAAGTTTGTGTGTTGAAAGAAAGTTGAAAATGGTTCAAAATTCGGCTAAGTGTAAAATATGCAGGTTGCAGATATGGGATTTGCGAACTGGAGTTCGCAATTGCGAACCCCGACCTGTTATGGGAATTGCGAGAAAATAGTTCGCATTTGCGAAGCCTTTCCAAAATCCCAGGTTCGCATTTGCGACCAGTTATGTCGCATTTGCGACTTGCCCCTATTCGTATTTGCGAACAAGTAGGTCGCATTTGCGATCAGGCAGTCGAATCCCTAGTCTCGCATTTGCGATGCAAGGCTCGCATTTGCGAGACCTTCGCAAATGCAAAGGTACCAGAACTGAAATGCCAGATTTTTTTACAGAGGTTAAAAATGCACTCACGGCCTATCCAAAGTTCACCCGAGCCCTCGGGGCTCCAAACCAAACATACACACAACCTCAAAAACATCCTACGGACTTATCCGTGCGGCCAAAATAACATCATATTCATCGAATTAAGCCTTAAAATTCATGATTTCTTCCTAATTTTTCATAACACATCAAATTTCCATTTTAAGTCCGAAACACGTCAAACGACGTCCGTTTTCAACCAAACTTTACAGAAAGTGCTTAAATCATATATAAGACTTGTACCGGGTGCCGGAAACAAAATACGGGCCCGATACCATAGTCTTCTAATCAAATTTCATTTCCAATTTCCTTAATTAATTCCAGAAAACAATTTCACACAAAAATTCATTTCTCGGGCTTGGGACCTCGAAATTCGATTCCGGGCATACGCCTAAGTCCCATATTTTCCTACGGACCCTCCGAGACCGTCAAATCACGGGTCCGGGTCCGTTTACCCAAAACGTTGACCGAAGTCAAATTTATTCCTTCTGTTATCAAAATTTAGCATTTTTCTCACAGAATTCATATTTAAGCTTTCCGGCTACGTGCCCGGACTGCGCACGTAAATCGAGGCAACCCTAAATAAGGTTTTCAAGGCCTCGGAAGTACAGAATGGGTAAGAAAACAGGTGATGACCCTTTGGGTTGTCACATTCTCCACCTCTAAAATAACCGTTTGTCCTCGAACGGACAAAAGAAGGAAGTACCTGAGTCAAGAAAAAGATGAGGATAACGGCTCCGCATATCGGACTCGGACTCCCAGGTCGATGCCTCAGGAGGCTGACCTCTCCACTGAACATGAACAGAAGGAAAACTCTTGGATCTCAACTGACGAACCTGCCGGTCTAAAATAGCTACCGGCTCCTCCTCATAAGACAAATCCTTGTCGAACTGGACAGTGCTGAAATCTAACACGTGGGCTGGATCGCCGTGATACCTCCGAAGCATGGACACATGAAACACTGGATGCACGGCTGATAAGCTCGGCGGCAAAGCAAGTCTATAAGCCACCTCTCTCACTCGATCAAGGATCTCAAACGGGCCAATGAACCTAGGGCTAAGCTTGCCCTTCTTCCCAAACCTCATCACGCCCTTCATAGGCGACACTCGGAGCAATACCCGCTCACCTACCATAAAGCCACATCTCGAACCTTGCGATCTGCATAGCTCTTTTGCCTGGACTGAGCTGAGCGAAGCCTATCCTGAATAATCCTGACCTTGTCTAAGGCCTCCTGAACCAGATCCGTACCCAACAATCGAGCCTCTCCCGGCTCAAACCATCCAACCAGAGATCGACACCGCTTACCATATAAAGCCTCATAAGGAGCCATCTGGATACTCGACTGGTAGCTATTATCGTAGGCAAACTTCGCCAAAGGCAAAAACTGATCCCACGAACCTCCAAAGTCAATGATACCGGCTCGGAGCATGTCCTCCAAAATTTGAATAGTTCACTCGGACTGCCCGTCCGTCTGGGGATGAAATGCTGTGCTCAACCCAACTCGCGTGCCCAACTCTCGTTGAACTGCTCTCTAGAAGCGAGAGGTAAACTGCGTACCCCGGTCCGAATTGATAGATACGGGCACACCATGAAGACGAACAATCTCTCGAATGTAGATCTCAGCTAACCTCTCGGATGAATAGGAGACTGCCACAGGAATGAAATGCGCTGACATTCCTACTCAAAGCATCGGCCACCACATTGGCCTTTCTCGGATGATTTAAAATGGTGATATCATAATCCTCCAACAACTCCAACCACCTCCTCTGCCTCAAATTCAACTCCTTTTGCTTGAACAAATACTGAAGACTCTTGTGATCCATGAACACCTCATATGCCACGCCATAAAGATAATGCCTCCAAATCATCAATGCGTGAACTATGGCTGCCAACTCCAAATCATGAACCGGATAGTTCTTCTCATGAATCTTCAACTGCCGTGAAGCATAGGCAATAGCCTCGCCATCCTGCATCAACACTGCACCAAGTCCAATACGAGATGCATCACAATAAACTGTATAAGGCCCTGAACCTGTGGGCAAAACCAACACCGGTGCCGTAGTCAGAGCTATCTTGAGCTTCCGAAAGCTCGCCTCACACTCGTCCGACCATCTGAACTGGGCACCCTTCTGGGTCAACCTGGATACCCTCTGCTGACACAACATGACCCAAGAATGCAACTGAACTCAACAAGAACTCACACTTCGAAAACTTGGCGTACAACTGACTATCCCTCAAAGTCTGAAGAACCACTCTAAGATGTTGTTCGTGCTCCTCTCGGCTGCGGAAATATATCAAAATATCATCATGAAGACTATCACGAACGAATCCAAATAAGGCCTGAACACTCGGTTCATCAAATCCTTAAGAGCTGCTGGGGCATTTGTCAACCCGAATGACATAACCAAGAACTCATAATGCCCGCACCGAGTGCGGAAAGCTGTCTTAGGGACATCAGATGCCCTAATCCTCAACTGATGCTAGCCAGATCTCAAGTCAATCTTTGAAAATACCTTGGCACCCTGAAGCTGATCAAACCAATCGTCAATCCCCGGCAATGGATACTTATTCTTGATTGTAACCTTGTTCAACTGCCGGTAATTAATACACATTCTCATTGACCCATCCTTCTTCTTAACAAATAACACCGGCGCACCCCAAGGCGAAACACTGGGTCTAATGAAACCCTTCTTACGCAAGTCTTGCAACTGCTTCTTTAGCTCTTTCAACTCAGGCGAGGCCATACGATACGGCGGAATAGAAATGGGCTGAGTGCCCGGAGCCAAATCAATGCAGAAATCAATATCCCTGTCGAGTGGCATACCCGGCAGGTCTGAAGGGAAAACATAAGGAAACTCACGAACAACGGGCACAGAATCAATAGAAGGGACCTCAGCACTAGAATCACGAACATATGCTAAATAGGCCAAACACCCCTTCTCGACCATACGTTGAGCCTTCACATAAGAGATAACACTATGGGTAGAATGACCAAGAGTCCCTCTCCACTCTAAACGAGGCATACCCAGTAAAACTAAGGTCACAGTCTTGGCATGACAGTCCAAGATAGCGTGATAGGGTGATAACTAGTCCATCCCCAATATAATATCAAAGTCGACCATATCTAAAAGCAACAAATCTACACGAGTCTCCAAACCCCCAATCACCACAACACAAGAACGATGGACTCAATCGACCACGATAGAATTACCCACCGGCGAAGACACATAAACAGGAATACCCAATGCATCACTAGGCATGACCAAATACGGGGCAAAATAGGATGACACATACGAATATGTAGACCCCGGATCAAACAACACTGAAGCATATCTATCACAAACCAGAACAATACATGCACCTCCACCTCTAATACCTTTACCTCCACCTCTAGCATCTCTACCTCCACCTCTAATACCTCTACCTCCGCCTCTAATACCTCTACCTCCACCTCTAGCTAACTAAGTGGGCTGGACGAGTCCCTCAATGAACCTCCTTACTCTCTCTCACGGTGGGAATTATGATAAGAGCATGACGAGCCAAGTCGATGAATCTGACCTCGTACTAAGTAACAGTCATAAAACCTTGCTGGGGACGCTCAAACTGCCTCCGATAGACCTCTCTCTGAGTGATGGGGAGAAACTTCTCCTGAAATAGCTGCGGGAACTGTTCTCAAGTCAAAGCTGGTGACCTAACTGGTATAGCCAATCAATAATCTCTCCAACAGGTCTTGCCGGATCCAGACAACCGAAAGGTAGCAAAATCGACCCCATTGGTCTCAACTATCCCCATATTTCTGAGAACCTCATGACAGCTGTGTTGATAATCCTGGGGATCCTCAGTAGACGCACTGCTGAATGTAGTAGTGAAGAGCTTGGTGAAACTTATCCAACCTCCACAAAGCCTCCGAAGACGTAACTGATCTAACACTGGCCTGTGCTGTTGCTCAGCTAAAGAAGCGGTACATGACCTCGCCATTCGTGAAGGGACAAGAGTAGAGGTTTCAATTTAGCATTTGAGAAACAAAACCGCACGACAGGAAAGAACAAGTGTGAAGTTTTCCTAACTCCATAGCCTCTGGGGGATAAATACAGAAGTCTCCGTACCGATCCCTCAGACTCTACTAAGCTTGTCCATGAGTTGTGAGACCTATGCAACCTAGAGCTCTGATACCAACTTGTCACGACCCGAATTTCCCACCCTCGGGGGTCGTGATGGCGCCTACTCGTAGAAGCTAGGCAAGCCACACATCTAGAATCCATAAATGCTTTTGTTTAAAATCCATTTTTACCAATTTAATTAACGGGAAATAAATAATTAAACAACAGCGGAATCTATAATTTAGCGGAAGACTTAAACGATATAAACCAAATAATAAGAAAAAAATCCACATGTGCCTCTACCCAGAACTGGTGTCACAACATTCACGGACTACTAAGATTCACTACATACAACCGTTTGAAAGAATGTAACACTGTGTGTCTCGAATATAAGAGATAACAGATCATAAATAAAAATAAAGGAGACGCCGAGCCTGCGGACGCCTGTAAGGCTACCTCGGTGTCTTAGTGAACTGAAGGCTGGCTCCCGAGCTACTGCTGTTGTCCGGGACCTGGGTCTGTGCAAAAGAGCACAGAGTGTAGTATCAGCACAACCGACCCTATGTGCTGGTAAGTGCCTAGCCTAACCTCGGCGAAGTAGTGACGAGGCGAGACAGGACTACCACGAAAACCTGTACAGTTATATATATATCTACAACGGGGAAATAACAAGAACAAACATTTTAAAAGGGAGGGGAACATGCTTCGGGGGTAGCAGATAATACAGACTTTCAAGAAAATAATAAAGAACATCAATAATTTAACTTTAACACGGATAAGGGAAATAAATGCAAATTTCACTATCAGTACATATCTCGTTGCAGGCGTGCAATCCGATCCCATTTCTCAATAATCAAATCTCGTGGTAGGCGTACCACCCGCTCCCATTTCATTAAATCTCGTGGTAGGCGTACCACCCGCTCCCATTTCATTAAATCTCGTGGTAGGCATACCACCCGCTCCCATTTAATAAAATTTCGTGGTAGGCGTACCACCCGCTCCCATTTCATTAAATCTCGTAGTAGGCGTACCACCCGCTCCCATTTCATTAAATCTTGTGGTAGGCGTACGACCCGCTCCCATTTCATTGTATCCCGTGGTAGGCGTACCACCCGCTCCCATTTCATTAAGTTAACAGTTCTTCCAAATGCAATTTACTCCAACAAACACAACAATTAATACGAATTCATATGACAACAAGTACACAATAATTATGACTCACTGAGGAAAACAAGTAATGACAAGTAACAATTTAATTATGGACTTTAAGGAGCAAATAGGCAATTTAATATTTAGTATGCTAAATGTCAAGTAGCAATTAAGTCA
This sequence comes from Nicotiana attenuata, assembly GCF_001879085.1. NCBI lineage: Eukaryota > Viridiplantae > Streptophyta > Magnoliopsida > Solanales > Solanaceae > Nicotiana > Nicotiana attenuata. The sequence continues at coordinate 5,926 of NW_017678387.1, forward strand.
CATAAACATGTAGCAATTATAGCATAAATTCAAGGCAAAATGTTGCAAGGATACCTCGAGCCAATAATAACAAGTAACACAATAAAGGAAAATGCCAACATAAAGGATCAAAGTAATAGTGGAATAAGACAATTAGTGCACTGGAACCGATAACAACAAGAAAGTCAGTAAATAAAAGTAAAGGACAACATAACTCAATTATCAACAAGAATCAGGAAAATCAAAGACAAGTGCACGGCATCACCCTTCGTGCTTTTACTCTCGTCCTCACCAAGCAATAATATAATGAAAACGTGCACGACATCACCCTTCGTGCTTTTACTCTCTTTCCTCACCCAAACAACAATCACAAACAAGGGCAAGGGAAATAAACAAGAACATGTAGGAATCCCGGCAAGGGAACAACGATTTAACAATTGAATCCCGACAAGGGAACAACAATTAAATAATTCAATCCTGGCAAGGGAACATTTCAATAACTCTTTCTCTATCTTTCACTTGTACTTCATAACTCACTTTACCACTTGAGCCAATGCTCCAAAGGGTTCAATCATCCATATACTTTCACAATTCATAATATAACTCGAGCCAATGCTCCAAAACGTTCAAAGGTCTCAATTCCTTCCACAAACTTTTCACAACAACTAAGAATCATCACCAAAGCATGAAGAATACAACGAAACCATGAAAATCGCAATATAAGACTCACGGTCATACTTGACACCAACGTATAGATACTCGTCACCATGCCTATACGTCGTACTCAACAATTATCACATAGCAAATATGACTCAACTCCTAATCCCTCAAGCTAAGCTTAGACCAAACACTTACCTCAATGCTTTGAATTCAACTCAAGTCTCAATTATGGCTTTACCCCTCGATTCCACCACCAATCCGCTCGAATCTAGTCACAAGTTACTTAATTACATCAATAAACGCTAAATGAATCAATTTGAATGCATAAAAATGAATTTCCCAAAGTTTTGCCCAAAAATTCCAAAATCGCCCCCGGGTCCACGGGGTCAAAACCCGAGGTTCGAACCAAAACCCGGCTACCCATTCCCCCACGAACCCAAATCTATGATTTGTTTTGAAATCGGACCTCAAATTGAGGTCCAAATCCCCAATTTTTAGAAAAACCTAGGTTCTACCCAAAACTCCCAATTTTTCCCATGAAAATCTTTGATTTTAAGTTAAAAATATGCTAAATGATGTTAATGATTGAAAGAAATGAGTAAAAATCAACTTACAATTGATTTGGAAGAAAACTTGTTCTTGAAAAATCGCCCCAAGAAGTTTGTGTGTTGAAAGAATGTTGAAAATGGTTCAAAATTCGGCTAAGTGTAAAATATGCAGGTTGCAGATATGGGATTTGCGAACCTGATATGGGAATTGCAAAGGCAAGTTCGAATTTGCGAGCACTGGGCAAAGGGAGGGACTTCGCATTTGCGACCAAGAGTGTCGCATTTGCGAAAGTCCCAGTATCGCATTTGCGACAGGCCCCACTTCGCATTTGCGGACCAAATGGTCGCATTTGCGACCCAGCTGCAGGATCCCCTATCTCGCATTTGCGATCACAGGCTCGCATTTGCGAGACCTTCTTTGCAAATGCGATGATTGCAGAACTGAAATGCCAGATTTTCACAATGGTTAAAAATGCACTCACGGCCTATCCAAAATTCACCCGAGCTCTCGGGGCTCCAAACCAAACATACACACAACCTCAAAAGTATCCTACGGACTTAGCCGTGCGATTGAATCGCGAAAATAACATCATATACATCGAATTAAGTCTCAAAATCCATGATTCCTTCCAAGTTTCATAAAACGGAAAAGGGTCTGATATATCCTTGTACTATGGTAAATTGTTTAAAATTGTCCCCCGTTATACTATTGGGCCATAAAAGTCTCTACCGTCCAACTATCCTAACAAATCTGCCCTTACTTTGACGGAAGTGCCACGTGACATCCATCCTTGCCTCTTTTTAAATCTGGGCACATAAGAGACGACCCGCTCCAACTATACCCACTAACCCATAACCCATTTATAAACCAAATAATACCCCAAAGCCACTGACCAACGATTTATAACCCAAAAACCCCAACCCTAATTTATAATGATGGAGATGGCATTGCTTGGAAATGATATCCCATTTTCTTATTGTCCAAACAGTCACGGACTTTCACGAGATAAGGGTTTTTCTTCTCGTCGTAGAAGAAGAACTCAGTGTTCAAATAATCTGGCTTTTTGATGTCCTTGCGTTTTCCTCCTAATGTCTTCCATATTGTCCACATGCGATCTACATTTGCATGCTGGCTATAGAAAGCAGGATCCTTACCAGCTGAATAGAAATTTCCCATACCCTCACCATTTTTACAGTTATTCTCATTAGGCTTACTACCAACCCAAATGTGGACAGGAGTATGAGGGATGTTTTCAATAGCTCCCTGACCTGGTTTGGGTCCAACTTCCGTACAATATGGCTTACCAAAAAAGAGTTGTGGACATGGTGAATTGGTAATCATTTGACGATACATTAGAGTAAGGTTATTACTCATCATTTGTAAGTCAGTTCCTTTCACGTCTTGACCAAAATGACCAAGGTCCATGATTATAAATTAGGGCTGGGGTTTAATTTGGGTTATAAATCGTTGGTCAGTGGCTTTAGGGTATTATTTGGTTTATAAATGGGTTATGGGTTGGTTGGTATAGTTGGAGCGGGTCCTCTCTTATGTGCCCAGATTTAAAAAGAGGCAAGGATGGATGCCACGTGACACTTCCGTCAAAGTAAGGGCAGATTTATTAGGATAGTTGGACGGTAGGGACTTTTATGGCCCAATAGTATAACGGGGGATAATTTTAAACAATTTACCATAGTACAAGGATATATCAGACCCTTTTCCGTTCATAAAACATCAAACTTTCCATTTTAAGTCCGAAACACGTCAAACGACGTCCGTTTTCAACCAAACTTTACAGAAAGTGCTTAAACCATATATAAGACCTGTACCGGGCGCCTGAACCAAAATACGGGCCCGATACCAACTCGTTCTAATCAAATTTCATTTCCAATTTCCTTAAATATTTTCAGAAAACAATTTTACTCAGAAATTCATTTCTCGGCCTTGGGACCTCGGAATTCGATTTCGGGCATACGCCCAAGTCCCATATTTTCCTACGGACCCTCCGGGACCGTCAAATCACGGGTCCGGATCCGTTAACCCAAAATGTTGACCGAAGTCAAATTCATTCATTTTAACACCAAAATTTAGCATTTTTCACAGAATTTCATATTTAAGCTTTCCGGCTACGCGCCCGGACTGCGCATGCAAGTTGAGGCTACTCTAAATGAGGTTTTCAAGGTATCGGAAGCACAGAATTAATTTAAAACAGGTGATGACCCTTTGGGTCGTCACAATAATAAAAAAAATACTACTATGAGGTAAAAATATCAAAATAATAAATTTTTGAACAATAATAAGAAGTTAGAACAACAAAATCTACTAGTCCATAACTTGAGTATCAGAATAAATTTTTACTGTTGTTGCAGTGCTTGAAAAGAATGAAAAGAGAAGCAATTTTAGTTTATTCAATGTCTTTTCATCCTTAATAACTCATTCACACTGAGAGTTTATACTTAACTATGCATTTAACCTTAAGAAAATAACGAACAAACTAAGGTGAAAATATAGATCACTCAACCATGATTAAGTGTACAAAATTATATATGCAAGACAAATTTCTTACATTCATTGGCTTGGTATTAACATCCGATGCAAATATGTTTTTATAATCTTTCACCCCTTATTATTTTTAGAGAATAGACTACTTAGTAAGAGGAAAAGAAAGAATATAAAATACAAGTTTTATTATGAGAAAGAGAAAAATAATATTAATATTAGAATGTAAATTTACTATTAGTCGCCACAAATCACATTGGCTAAATAATACTCTTTTTTAGAAAATTATTATATACTATTTTACCATAAATTTTCAATATATTTTTAAAAAAATATCATATAATTAACCTATTATTAATTAAAATGGGGCCCTAAATATTTGCATTCCTAAAGCCATTGCTTCATATGGCTTTACCTTATGGCCGGCACTGCTCTTGACACTCACTTGGATTTGCTATATAAGTAAAGGGTATACAATACATTACGATATAGCAAACAAAGTAAAATTACAGAGAATAAACAACATAATTCGGTTAATGTTCAAACTAAATACCGCACCGACATCGAATCTAGCAAATTGCAAAGCAACATGCTATATATGAAGAGCTAATTTATACAAAGATCTAACAATTTTGAGGCTCCACCTGCAGTAAAAGCAACAGTTTAAAAGTCAGGAAATATAAGGAAACTTATAGGGGTACATATGGCAATTTTTTAACAATATGGGTATTTAGAAATCTGATGGTCCATGCCTAAAATTTTTAAATACTTGGTGCAAAAAAATATGATGTTAAAATTGTAAGGTGCCATCTCGATTGAAGTAGTCCAAATAATATCACTCAGTATAATGCATTGAGCGAACATAACATGTAGGAATAAACGTAAAAAAACTAAAATAGACCAAAAAAGCACGCTAGAAGAGTTTATTCAGAGGAAGATTTACTCTTACAATATAAAGAATCTGAAAGGACTTTCAATTAGATTGACTTTATTTGAATGTTCTTATAGGATTGTTGAACTTTGAAAGGCAAATTGACTGATCCTTTCCCTGTCAATAATTTTGCCTTTATTTTCAAGATATCTTGGCCTAAAATTAATGTGACTGAGCCTATATCAACTCAAAACCTCAGTTAGAATCCCTCTGGCTAGCAAATAATTCATATAGATATATAGTATGCATTTATCAGATAGAATAACACCAATTCGGTTCAGCTTACCAATAAAACTCGAGGAGCATCTAGGAATATATACAAAACCAATCTTCCAATGCAGAGGCTGTTCCATAGTGTGACATATGGGTTCATGTGAATTCAGTAGCTTTTACCTATATATATATATATAACATAATCTTGATCGGAGTAAGTTTACAGAATCCTATCCATCTTCCTTAATATGTACTCATTGCATTCATGTTAGTGTTCTAATCTTCATGACACCAGTTCTGATCAGAGAAATGAAATATTATTATTTCAGATATATTTGGACAAAAGGAGTATTACACAACACTTTTGCATTAAGAATTTAATTTTTATCTTGTTAGCATAAGTACATACCTTTGGGAGTAATTCATTTCCAGCAGTGAACTCTTCCTTTCACCTCCTAGCGAACACCACAGGAAAATTTTGGAGGAGCAATGAAGAAGCAGGAGAGAGAGAGAGAGAGAGAGAGAGAGAGAGCAAGTGTCACCTTTGTGCCTTTGTTTTCTCGGATAGTGTTGGTGGTTTTTAATTTTGTCTCTTGTTTGAAGATTCAGATTCTGTAATTGCTTCTTTCATCTCATCTTCAGGTGAACTTAGATCATGTGGTTCTGACATCGACGACTGGAGAAGAAAGAGAAGTGCAGAAAAAAGTTCAAAAAAAAACTCATTAAACGGAGAGATGGCACTTCGAAGCAGAGCAAGAGTAGCAATTGCAGAGCACCTGTTTTTGGGAGTTTAGATCTAATCAAGCATTATGTAAGTCAGTGGAGTAAACAAAAAATTTAGCTTTCCAGTGTAAACAACAACCTGCAAGATTAAGTGAAATGTAATAATATTAGCATCTAATATTCGGAAAAAGAAAGGGAAAATCTCAGCCCAATCTTTATACAGAATATAAGTCACAAACCTTTCGTAGAAATTACAGATTACGCATTCTAATTCAATCCAATGAAGAAGCAGCAACGTGAAATGGGCTTTCCAAATAAATCTGGAAAGGACTAACATGGTATTTATTAAAGGAATAATGATCAAGATGGGAATGATTTTCGGATGATTTCTTCATAAACTACGTTATAGGTAGAGTGATCATCTGTGTCTTCTGCTGTGGATGACGTATTAGTATTTTTACGTTTTCTGAACTTTTTGCTCTAGATAAAGCAACATAAAGTTGACCATGTGAAAAATTGGTTCACGCAAATAAATTCAAACAAAATTTAATATTTGCCCTTGAGCTTTGTTTATAGTCATAGCGAAACATAAACTTATTGGAAGTTGTGTTCTTTTAAAAGGAACTGGTAAGTTCTCATCTTGTGATGCTACTAATGGTATCTTTGGGATAAATACATGTTTATTTTTTATATCACCACTGGCAGTAGTAGCACTAATGACATGCGTTTTGAAGTCATGACATATTAATCCCGTACCATTACATAACCCTTCAGAAGGATTTAAATTTCTTAATGATATAACTGGACAACTTTTTTTTTAAGGTTAATCTATAAGGTGGTAAGTTAGCAGGATGTAATGTATGTAAAAAAACTTCAAATTGGGATTGATCATTTGGTTCTATAGTTTCATCAATAGCAGTATACACTTTAGCATCGTTGGGAAGTCGATGTATAAGCATATCATTTATTTCATCAACAAAATTATTTTTTGTAGTCAGAATAACACGGGAAGTTATGGAAGACATACCAGAAAAGAATGTATGTATACACTGTAGAGAGGCACTTCAAATACTAACATTCTATAAATCTCAAAATTCATAGAAATAGGAAATATCAAAATTTAAGTAGATGGAAATATCTACTAAAATAAATTAATCTTATGTGGTTAAGGCGAAAGTTATTTAAAGTAATTTATTAGAAAGTGGTAGATTGTTCTACCTGTAAATCTGAAACATTGAGGCAGCAAAATACTTGTATAACCAGTGCATGATCGTTCACCACTATCCAGGGAGGCGGTACCATTCATCTCAGAACGCAAAAAAGTATTTTGTGCAGTAACCCAAAATCCCAAAATCCCAAAATAAGTTGCTACTTCCTATTCGCAGTTAGAAGTGGGAGGAAATAAGCAAATGTAAGCTACATTATGTTTGAATCAAAGCAATTTAGAATCTAGGAGAAAGAATCAAATCTCAAGTACAGTTATGCAAGAAGACATGCCTTTTACTTTCTTTTTGATGGGGTGGATGGTTCTAATTTCAGCCCGGCATGGGAATAGTCAGATACCACAACTGTTGTTTCCGTTTCTATTTCAGTTGACCCAAGAGGTTTGACTTTATTTTTGTTCCTCTCACCAATACTGGGTTGAAAGATGTGTTCCTTTTCGACATAGGACAAAACAGATAGACTTGCATGCATGCTACTGTAACCTTTCCAAGATGATTTTCTCAATTAAACGCGAAAGATTATGTCTGAAAAGCATGTGTTGGACATGCTTAATGGGCAAGAGTTGTTTCTGGAAGTAGAAGAAGTCAATCCTAAGGTCTAAAATACTCGGTAAATGGAAGCTAATAAGTACATATAGACGGCATTTTGCGTAGTAGAAATGATACGGTCAAGGCGTGCACAACTTCATCTGAAACAATTACAAGTAAATAATTTTTCTATATACCTTGGCGCATGTTGTGTCAAATATATCTTCTGCTGTCATGGAAAGCATCTTTTCAGCTAGATCACCAGAAATTACAGCAGTTGTCGAGCCACTACCATCCGTAAGATCAATTTGGAAGGTGCACCTGCAAGCAAAGAAGAGCTTAATATTTGACTTAATTGTTAATTCTGGCGAAGACATAATACCGAGGTACTAATGTTGTCCGGCGTTTACAATTGGTGCAATCAAATGCCCTTCTTTCCTTTGTTCTCAATTTCTGTTTGCAGTCTGAACATCAAGCACACAAAACTTCTGCATGTCGTCTGATATTCATATTTCTGCCTCAACATGGAAAATCCCAATCTGTCACAAAGAAAAGGAAGAGCACATGTTGTTTACTCTGTTATATCAGTAAGAAACTTACTGATATAATACCAATTGGTATAGATATAATACCAAACTCACAGCAGTTTGTGCCACAATGTCTGCGATGGGGATCACTTGTTGCTGAACAGGAAGCGATGTGAGAGAGGCGAATGACTCTGAAACGCTGCCTGATGCATAAGCTGAAAGTATGCCTTTGTTCGTTTTTTCCCTATCACCACAACAAAAAGAGTATTCACTGTGCTGCATAAAGGCAAGTTAAAGTTAGCGAATAAAACAAAAAAATGTGTACCAATTGATCAACTCCAATGCCTGGGATAAGTAGAATTTATTTGTATTGTTTAGTTGAACCTAGTCTGAAGTGATAAGCCTGCATATGACACAATATTTGTGTAAGGTTCTATTTAAAAAAAAATAAATGTATAAGGGGGAAAAGTTTGAGAACACTAATACCCTGATAAGGAGATATTCCGATACTTCTTCCAAGAATTATAGGATATCCTTCAGTTTTTTCATTTTTGCTGAAAGTTCCGCTCCTTCAATGTCTGCAAAGTCTTCCCATAAAGTGAGCAGAAACTGCTTCTTCCTGCCAACACAGAGAATGTATTACTAAATTATTGAATATCTATTGTAAGGTTATATGTACGTGTTGGAAAGAAAAGTAAGAGTATATGTAATGTAAAAATATTGTACTGACTGATTGTCTATAACAGTAATCTCCCGGCACCTATTTGAAGCACGACCTGCATATTTTGGACAGCCACATCAGACGATGACTCCTAGTATATCTCCTTGGGAAAAAAATCAGAATGATCTTTCCGAAGCGAAGAAATATAATGAGGGGAATATATTTTTATAAACCAAACGTTTCATCAAGGTAATAGTTGACAGAGGTGAATAACCAATTTCTCTAGCAGTGTATTGTGGAGTCATCTGAGCAACGTGGTCGAAAGAAGTGACATTCAACTTTGCCGGTGGTAGCAGTGGTTTTTCACCCTCATTATTTGGCTCAATATGTTCCACTATAGTCTCGCGATCAAGCACCCAATAAAATTTATATATTGGTGGACCATATAAAGTTGATGAAACTTTAACTTTTGCAGTGGAGATTAGATATGTCTGGAATTTAAGCTTGTCAGCATAATATGGAATTGCATCACCATACACAACTCCCCGAATTTGTTGCTCCTGTAAAGTGTCAATTTTTGTCACAAATGCAGTAAAATTATAATGATATAAAGTTGAATATATGTTTTTGCAGTAGAGATAATCACCTCATCATCTTCGAAGATCGGATTTTGAAATCTAACTTTTTTTTCGGGACTCTCTCGTTACAGGGTCCCACCATACCCAAAATGACTGGAACGTATACCTTAGTACCTATTGACTTCTGAATAGCTGCTCCAGAGAAGTGGAGTGAGACAACCAATAGTAGACACGTAATAGTTATATCAGGAAAATTCTTTTTTTTGGGGGGGATTATATTTGTTGCGGTTTTATTAAGAGGTGTGAATGGAAAATGGAAGAGGCACCTTTTAGATTGTACCACTCCATATCACCCTTCCTTTGTCTATAAATTTAGAGGCTTGGCCTCATCTTTAAGACATGAAATCAGACATGGAAAATCTGAAATCTTCTCCCCTCTTTTCTACATTGTTGCATTATTTTCTAAATAAACATAAGTGTCAAGTGTGATTTGCTCCGTTTGTTGAGTTCGCTGAAGTTCTGTGATTTGAAGTGCCGCTATCACAGAATAGTTATTCCGTTCTATCCTGGGAGGAATTAATCCGTATACCTTGGGCAACAGTGAGGGGATTAAATTCCTTAAGGACACACTGTGCATTCAGTGGGCTCGGAATTATTTTACGTTTTGTTTATTGAACTAACGTTTGTTTACTTTTCTGATTTTGAACACAGTAAAACCAATAATATTTTATTTAGATGAATTTTTCTCTGGAGTCCTTTGTAAAGACAAAAATATGTCCCTTAATTAACCGTACACCTATAGCTTGTGATAGTTCTGTTTTCTCATTTCCAGCTACAGGTTTTGGCATTGCCTCTATGCATATACCCTTTTTCGAAAGTTTTACATGGCTATTTATATGAAAGGCTGGTTATGTCTCTCTTGCGCATTGTAATTTTATGATTGCTTTGTTAGTCCTACAATGAATAGACTATAGAGTATAAATTTTCCTAATATTTGATAATACTAGCTTGACTCTCTTAAAAATTTACCTTAGGACAAATTTACTGACTAACTTTATCCTTGTGCTTTGTGGTCAGAGCTATAGGATTGGTTGGGATTTTATAATTTTTTCATTGATTTCTAATTGAGGATGTTGGAATTTGTGTAAGTAAGCAAGTACTTTATAATCAAATTTGGAATATAGTACAACTTTACTGCAACTTGATCTTGTGAAGGGATGCTAGATAACTTTTTCATATGGTAAGAACCACAGAGCTATATGTTAAGTTGCACTTCTAGTGTAATTTCACAATAGAGCGATGTATGTCAAGGACAGAGGATGGAGAAAGGAAGAAAAAGACTCTGCCTAATGTGCATCATGTGGATTATATGGTTGGAATAGATAGTTTGAAGGAAAGAAATTACTTACTTATATTGTAAAATATAGGTGTTTACAAGGGTGAAAATTATTTACCCTCCCCAATTTTGTGTTAAAAATCAAACTCCCCCTCAACTTTAAACAATAATCATTCTCCCCTCTTTATCCTACACAATACCTTTTTTGCCCTTGAATTTTTAATTTCTTCCTCAATTCAATACTCTTTTATTATATGATATTTGTTTTATGGTTTTAGCTATAACTTAAATTATGTAATACCTATTATAAATTGTAATTAGTTCATTAAACTTATAAGTAGAAAGAGTAATTAGAGTCGATCAATTAAAATTATCATATCTTTATGATTGTTATTTTAATGTAATGCATATTAAATATTAGGTAGATTTAACACTAAAATTAGGTAAGAATCAAGAGATTAGAGTTAGACCTAGGGTTTAGTCAAAACTAAGATTTAATCCTATAATTTACCATGAAATGAACTAGAAATCACATATTTGTGATCCTTAGGTGATAGAGAACAACTTCCTTCGAAAAATATTGGGATCCGGGTATGTGGGCCCGCGGTCGGAAATTAGGAAAACTTGTATTTATGGTTAGGAAATTGCTTAAACAATTAGAATTTAACCTTGTAAGCTCCTATTGACTAGTTCTTGCTTATTTTAATTAGTTGTGCTCGTTTGGTTACGAATTGAGGGTTTGGGCCTATTCTTCGTATCGGAAGTGCGCTTCGGAGCGAGGTGAGTCTCCTTTCTAACCTCGTAAGAGGGAATTGTCCCCTTAGGATTAATGTTTGAGTGTTTGTTGCTAAATGCGGGGACTACGCACGCATTAGGTGACGAGAGCCCGTGCGTAGCTACTACTATGATAAATATCCGGGTAGCTTAGGGCCTACAACATGCCTATTAAATATATCTCTTTTATTAAATCGTTGTCATGAACACCTAGCGTGTACTAGAGACTTAAAAGGGGATAGGAGTATACCTGTATAGTTAATTAAGTTTGATTCGGTATTCTTGACCATTTATGTGCCATGTGTGTGAACTTGATATTTCATCCTTATTGTGGACCGGGCCGATCCCCTCGGTATGAATAGATGCATCTATAGGCGCGCCGTCGACCCTCGGCAAGTGCACAATTTATTTCTGTTGGATCGGGCCGTCGCCTCGGTATTATGTGCGCATGTTAATTGTGGAAAAGCCTATACATGCCTTATTTTGCCATTATCTCACACGATAAATTATAAACTTGATGCTGTAAAGTTCTTGACTTATACCACTTGCCATAAACTGTTGATATTTGTAAATCCCATGATTTGAATACATCATACTTATATACATGTATATTAATTGACCTTAGTAAGTATCGAGTCGACCTCTCGTCTCTACTTCTTCGAGATTAGACGGGATACTTACTGGGTACATATTGTTTATGTACTCATGCTACACTTCTGTACTTAAATATACAGGATTTGAGGCAGGTGGATCCGGACATCACTCTGGTGCATATCAGTGAGCGCATCTGGGACTTCTACGGTGAGCTGCACTCCCTTCTTGCCGATCCGCAGCCGAAGAAGTCTTCCTTGTATTTCTTTTTGTTGTTGTTGTTTCTGTCTATCCTGATTCAGACAGTAGGATAGGGCATTATTCATTTTGTGTATATTCTACTAGTTGCCCGTAGCTTGTGACACCAGGTTCTGGCACACACAGTAGTAGACGTTATTTTGGGTTGTAAAAACTGTCTTTACATTTTATTGATCCTTACTGGTTTATGACTTTAATTGGGGGGAAAATCTATTATAATGGTTTTTGGTAAGGGTGACATGAGAATTTAATTATACTTCCGCGTTGGCTGGCCTGACAGATGGTGTCGGGCGCCATCATGACCTATTTTGGAAAATGGGTCGTGACAACATGGTATCAGAGCACTAGGTTCACATAGGTCTCACA
>NW_017678387.1:18418-22251 GCF_001879085.1 Nicotiana attenuata
AAACCTGCTCATGACTCGTGAGACCTAGTAACCTAGGCTCTGATACCAACTTGTCACGACCCAATTCCCACCCGGTCGTGATGGCGCCTCTCGTGAAGACAAGGCCAGCCAACAGAACAATCAACACTGCTTTTGACAATTTCTTAGCATAACAGGTTTAAACCATAGATACTGATTAATCATAAGTGCGGAAATAAATGTAACATAACGGGGAAAAACCATCCCAAACTCAGCCTGATGATTGGGGTGTCACAAGTCACGAGCTACTACAGAGTTGATGAAAATACTACAAGTCTGGAAATATAGTCTGAAGATGAATAAAATATGCAGAAGATAAGGAAGAAACGGGGCTGTGGACGTCGACAACTACCTCGTCTCTCCTAGTCCGCCTGGTCTGGAAGGAAATCAGCGCTCAGGTACGAACTCAGCTGTGCCTGTCTCTGCACACATGGTGCAGGAAGTAATGTGAGTACTCCGACCCAGTGAGTAATAAAATTAAATAACGACTGAGAACATAAAATCCCACAAGGGGCACAAATAATGCTATCTCAAGCAGCAACATCAGATAATCAGTAGAAACCAGTGAAATATAGGAAGAAAATCTTTTTGAAAACAGTTAAAAATCAATCATACTCAACCAGTAAGTCAGCCATTGTTACCTGACCGGTCAGCCATTGTTACCTGACCAAACGCGTATTACAGTGCCATTGTTACCACTGGTCAGTCATTGTTACCTGACTGGTCAGTCATTGTTACCTGACCAAACGCGTATAACAGTGTCATTGTTACCACTGTTCAATATTTAATCACTCTAGATGGGTACCCGCGCTCACTGTGGGTGTGCAGACTCCGGAGGGGCTCCTACAGCCCAAGCGCTATCAACAAGGCCTGAAAGCCTGAACAGTATCAATACGAGGCCTGAAAGCCTCCTCACCTCACTCATCATGCCCTCACATAAGGCCCTCGGCCTCAATCAGTCCAGGAATAGTCAACAGCCCCTCGGGCAACAGTAAAGCAATAATACTCAGCTCAAACAATAGTTCAAATATCAGTTTAAAACTCCAAGTTTGAGTAAATATGGCTGAGTTCAAGAAACAGTGTAAATCGCATGGACTGAGTCCAAATAATATTTCAAACAGTGAAACAGTGATGATAGTTCATAAAGAGTTCAAACAGTCGGCAATAAGCCCCAAATATGGCAATAAGCCCAAATCATAGTGAAAACAACAAGTCATTGCTAATACGCGGTAAAATATCATCCGGACTGGACCAAGTCACAGTCCCCAATAGTAAATGACCCCGCGCTCGTCATGGAACGCGTGTCTCATCTCAACATAGCACCAAGTTGTGCAAGTCCGGGGTTTTCAAACCCTCAGAACATCATTTAAAATCATTACTCACCTCTAGCCGGTCAAAGTCTAGCTCGATATGCCTTTTCCCCTTGAATCGACCTCCTAGCGCGTCGAATCTGATCAAAACCACAGGAATACATCACAATAGGCTAATGGGTCATAACCCAATCGAAAAGACTCGAAAAATATCAAAAATCACGAAGTTGGCAAAACCCGAGCCCCGGGCCCACTACTCAAAAAATTACGAAATTCACATCTCCGGATTCCTCGTCTCGCCACGAGTATATACATATCAAAATCATCAAAATCGGGGTCCATTTGACCCCTCAAATCCCTATTTTAAACTCTCTTAAATTCAAGCCCTAAACCATCATTTTTGACCTTTGATTCCTTGATTATTCAGTCCAAATTCATGTTTATACACCATAAAATCAAGCTCTAAGTCCAAGAATTCATATCTGATAATAGCCCTCGAATCCCTCTTCAAAATCGCCTCAAAGCTCTCAAGGTTCGGAGTCCAAAATGTCACTCTTTCAAAAATTCGCGAAGAAGATGTTCTCACTTAACCTGCCAGTTATTTCCGCTTCTGCGGATAAATTCCCGCTTTTGCGCCTTCCGCTTATGCGGTCAACGTCCGCTCCTGCGGACCTTTCACTTAAGGTGAATTTCCGCTTTTGCGGTCCAACTTCGCATCTGCGGGACCGCTTAAGCAACCCAATGTCCCGCTTCTGCGGAACCTGACCTGGGCTCCTATTTCCGCTCCTGCGAGGCCCAGCTCGCTTCTGCGAGACCGCATCTGCGATCTCCTTTCCGCAGATGCGGAAACACCTGCTGCAACTAAAAAACCTCGATTTTCCAACTTCAAATTCCTTCCGTTAGCCACCCGAAATCACCCCGAGACCCCCGGGACCTCAACCAAAGTTACCAACACATCTTAAAACATTATTCAAACTTGTTCCAATCCTCAAAACACGTCAAACAACGCTAAAACCCTTAAATTACATCAAATTCAAGCCTAAGTTTCTTCAAAACTTCCGCAATATGCATTCGATCAAAAACCCGACCAAAACATCTCCGAATGACCTGAAATTTTGCGCACACATCCAAAATCACCTAACGGAGCTACTGCAACTCTCGGAAATTCCATTCCGATCCTTTGATCAAAATCTCACCTACCAACCGAAATTTGCCAAAATACTAACTTCGCCAATTCAAGCCTAATTCTACACCGGACCTCCAAAACCAATTCCGATCACGCTCCTAAGTCACAAATCATCCCCCGAAGCTAACCGAATCACCGGAAATCACATCCGAGCCCTCTAACTAACTAGTCAACTTCCGGTTGACTTTTCCAAAACAAGCTTTCCTTAAAGAGACTAAATGTCTCATTTCCTACCAAAACCAAACCAATCCAACTCGATTACCTCAAATACCGATGGGCCGGGTCGTCACATCCTCCCCAACTAAAACAAACGCTCGTCCTCGAGCGGGTCAAGGAACATACCTGGAGTCTCAAACAAGTGAGGATATCTGCTCCGCATCTCCCGCTCGGTCTCCCAAGTAGCCTCCTCCACGGGCCGACCTCTCCACTGCACCTTCACCGAAGCTATATCCTTTGATCTCAACTTTCGAACCTGACGACCCAAAATAGCCACTGGCTCCACATCATAAGTCAAGTCATCATCCAACTGAACCGTGCTGAAGTCTAACACATGGGTCGGGTCTCCAACATACTTCCGGAGCGTAGTGAACTCCCGACAAGCTGGGTGGCAAAGCAAGCATGTAGGCCACCTCCCCAACTCTCCTAAGTATCTCAAAAGGACCAATTAACCGTGGACTCAACTTTCCTTTCTTTCCAAATCTCATAACGCCCTTCATAGGCGAAACCTTCAACAAAACCTTCTCGCCCACCATGTAAGATACATCTCGAACCTTCCGGTCCGCATAACTCTTCTGACGCGACTGAGCTATACGAAGTCTCTCCTGGATCACCTTCACCTTCTCTAAGGCATCCTGCACCAACTCTGTCCCCAATAGTTTAGCCTCGCCGGGCTCAAACCAACCAACCGGAGATCTGCACCGTCTCCCATATAAGGCCTCATATGGCGCCATCTGAATACTGGACTGATAGCTGTTGTTGTAAGCAAACTCTGCGAGTGGCAAGAACTCAGCCCAAGAGCCTCCAAAATCAATAACACAGGCACGCAACATGTCCTCCAATATCTGAATGGTACGCTCGGACTGCCCGTCCGTCTGAGGATGAAATGCGGTACTCAACTCTATCTGTGTACCCAACTCTCGCTGAAAAGTCCTCCAAAACTAGGAAGTAAACTGAGTACCCCTATCTGAGATGATAGAAACTGGGACCCCATGCAACCGACAATCTCCGGATGAAAACTCTCTGCCAGCCGCTCTGAAGAATAGGTAGTACACACCGGAATGAAGTGCGCGGACTTGGTCTGCCGATCCACAATCACCAAT